>NC_051050.1:4648496-4838496 GCF_904848185.1 Acanthopagrus latus | reverse complement strand
TCTAGCCATAATTTCATTTTCATCTCTGTAACTACTGTGCAATCACTTGAATCTTTACTATTCCCAAATGTAAGTTCCCCTCTCTTTTAGATTCACTCTGACATTACAGACATCGCTAATTACAGATGCTCTTTTTTTCTGCAGTAGTCTGGCACTGAAACCAGGCCACTGAGTTTTCTGCCAATCCCAACTGTACACCCTGTATATAGAGCAGTACAGCTGTGTGCATGGCGTGCTAAGTGATGATACTGTTTCCACTGGCTCTGGGTGAGAGTTGCACAATATCATAAAACTTTGGTGTTTTTACGACTTTGTATGGCAGGAACTCCTCATACAGTTGCAGAGAGGGTTATGTAAGTCCAACATGATTCCAAGTGTTTCAGTGCAGTAGAGTCAAGAACCTTGAAATAAAACAGCACAAACTTTAGGTCTGTTGGCACCGACTGGAGGAAATGTTAAGAGTCAGTCCTGCAGTGGTGAATGTTGAACTGTCCACGTAGTTTTTATAAGGACAGTGTTCAGTATTTTACAATATTTTGATCATTGTGCAATAAAATTGTAGTTTTGAGTCATCTTGGAAAAAATGCAATCAAGCAATCCCTCCTGAGGACCTCAGGTAAAAAGAGGGGCCTCTCATACATTAAGGATGACTTGCCCCATGATTATGTTGTGGCCTGGATGAGTTATGTGAGAGACTGTAGTGGTTGTTAAACTTATCAAAAGCATTCTTCAGATGTTGCTGTTGCTAGACAAATAGCATGAGATTGGTTGAATTTGCATTGATTCTTGTGAAAAAGACATTTCCCTGGTGAGAATCTATGGTAAGGTGATATTTAAGGTGATGTGTCTTATCATATGTCTTTTCTCTTTTTCGGACCATTCTCTGTAAACCCTAGAGATGGTTGTGCGTGAAAATCCCAGGAGATCAGCAGTTCCTGAAATACTAAGACCAGCCCGTCTGGCACCAACAACCATGCCACGTTCAAAGTCACTTAAATCACCTTTCTTCCCCATTCTGATGCTCGGTTTGAACTGCAGCTGATCGTCTTGACCATGACTACATGTCTAAATGCATTGAGTTGCTGCCATGTGATTGGCTGATTAGGAATTTGCGTTTAACGAGCAGTTGGACAGGTGTGCCTAATAAAGTGGCCGGTGAGTGTATATCAGATGTTTTCACCAATTTTACTGACTGCGCATAAACACTTTTTTGAGACTTTAGCCCTTTTTTCAAATTTCTAGTGTTTCCACTCATTCCAGTTCATGCTTTTTAATGCACAAATAGAAAATGTGCACAAAAACAAGTGGGTGGAAATGCACTTTTTGAGCTAGTTTTCAGGCCGCTGCAATAACATGTGGAAATGAGAACATGAAAATGAAACATGTCTGTCTTTTGTTACACTTAAGCCGTTTGGTTTAGATGGAAAATTTGCCATCTTTTCTGGCACTTGTGTTGTTAATTCTCTTTATAGTCTGAAAAAAGAACAAGTTATTTCTTGCACCTCAGACTCAAAAATCATCCTGTCAATGATTCTTAATCTCGTGCAATTTTTTCTGCAGTGACTTCTGTTGTCCTTACTTAATGGTCACTTGTACTAATAGTGCTCTAAATACAGAAACAGGTCTTTGTCTAGACGTCTGTGTGAGGAGCTTCAGCTAAATGCAGGCCATTTCTAAAGCTTTGGTGATTCTCAGATTTTAAAGAAAGTGGACCCCATCAGAAAGTGCACATTTTACCTCTGTATTTTCTGTGTTTTTACACCAGGATGTGCGTCACTTTTTGCACAGAGCCATAGCAGAACAGTATGGGAATTACAGGCCTGAAATATACGTTGAGCTTCCTGTCTGTGAGGAGCTCAGGGTGGTTCCCTAACAACGTCTGTCAGACATTCCTCTGGTAATTATGCCTGAGGAGAAAGTGTGTATGTGTCTGACTTTGTGTGTTGGACTGAAGGGGATAGGGGATAATAAAACATAGTAAAGTCTGCCAACATGCAAAGCTTTATAATCTACTAGATGACTGACACATTACACTCTTGTATCACAATCCTCACCATCAACAGAGAAACTCTCCTCTCAGCGCTCTGTTTGGTTTGGCCTGCGTCTCAGACAAGATATTATATCTGGTTTATTTTGTAGTCTGAGGATGTCATTCCTAGTCTTCTGGATCTAGTTAGGGTGGAGCTAAATGTAGGTTCATTCCAACTCTCCACATCTCCATTTCACTGCAAATGCGGGCATTGTGTCACACCCTTTTTGACTAAATGTAGCATTTGCTATGGTGTTTGATGAGTTGCTGTCAAAGCATGATGGATAACTTCAGGTCTGGAATTAACCACTTTCTGGTCTTTGACTAGCATTGAATGAATGGAATACTTCAGTGCTGAATCACAATGTTTGTTTAAAATAACTTTGAATCAGAAAACCTGGGCATCACACATGAGCTAACATACAGTTTAATTGTCTTTATTCATTGTGTAATTTCAAACTGTATACATATAATTCATTGAAAAAAAATCATGTTCGATACTTTCTCATCTCATTAATAACAACACTCTTGGTAACTTTAGGTTGGAGAGCTAATTTATCTGTTAAAGAAAATGACAGCTTGAAAAAGCTGAAAACTGGCAGTTAGTCTGAGATGGGGTGTCACAATATACTGGTAATGACAATAATCATGATATTTAAAAATTAAACAATGATATTGCCATGATAATATTCAAATGATGACATAGTGTAAATAATACAGCACCTCCTGAATCATTGTTGTTTCTTTGCATTCTCACATGGTTGTAGGTGGTGACAATGCACCTCAGTGCTGGTTGCCACCAGCCATAAAACAGCGACAGCCCCCAGTCTTAGATGTCCCTGTTGCATATTTAATGAAGATGCTAGCATAGCAATAAAGTACATGAAATAAACAGTCGGGGGAGATGAGAGGGAACCTGGTTCTATGGTGAGTGCTGAGTTCAGTGAGAACTGGCCTGAATTTAACCACTCATACACACACATGGTGCCTGCCATTGTATGCTAATTTACAGCTAAAGAACAGTAAAGTATTCTGGCTGGTTTGGTCTAATAAAGACAAATGAGCCCATGGTTAAACTTCCACAAGGAACATGAGGTGACAATATGCATCACTGAACAGAGCACAAAACAACCACCATTGGTGATAAAATTGTATGTGAAATGACTCATACACAAATGTTTAGATATGAATAATATGTTGGTAGAAGGTTGGGTGGTTTGCAGTACACATAGTGCTGCAAAAGGTTTTTCTGCTTTGAGCTAGCCATTAGCTGCAGCAGTCAGATGTCAGTCAGAAAAACAGAAACACAACTGTGTGGCAGACAGTCACCACTCACTGCTTGAAGGCACCATTAATGCTTGTACCCTCAACACGTCATTGGTTCTTCACAGTGACCTTTAAGATAAACAAAAAGAAACTCAATTATAATGAGTGTGTTGGATATGCTCCCAGTGGTGCAGTCCATAAATACTAGCCCGCACAGCAGTCTGGGTTCAGTTCTTCCTTGTTGGTGGTCCAGTTCTTCACATCACATCATCTATGCAGGGATTTGTATATGTAGGTTCTCGTTACCTCCTCCTGGATTGTATCCTCCTTTTGGGGCTCATTTGATATTCCCAGCGCGACTGGTGACTCACTAGACTGCCAGTGTGGGATGGTCCAACGTTCACCATCTTCTCAGCATCACAGGGGTGCTTCTAATGAACTTGTCCATAACTGTTCTTTCCAGGACACTCACCACATCTGAATCACTGGTCAACCAGGACTTGGACAAACATCACAGATGTGGGCTTTGGCAGAGGTTACATTGGAAAAGGATTCTTAGGTCAAAGACTGTCAACATATTTACTTACTAAATTGGCTTTTTCATGGTTGTACTTGGACATGCACTTAAGAAGACTTGATGGCAGCATGTTGGCCATTGGGAAAAGGACCAATCACTTGATGAGCACCTTACTGCTCTTGTTCAAAGAAATCTATCCTCAGCTCTGGTTTCTACTCCCTTTGTACCAAATCCAACACATCCTGATACCCACAAGACCAAGTAGGCCGAGTGCCAGTAACTCCCGAAATGAAATAAACAAGTATCTCTGTTCTTAAAGACACATTGCAGTGTACCAGTGACAAACATACCTGAACTCCATCGTGCAGTCATAGTTTGGTTAGCTTTAGGTTAGAAAAGTACTTGGTTAGGTTGAAGAAAAGACTGTGACTTGGATTGCAATACGTGTGCTACTTATGTGACTATATATGTTTTATATGTATGACATGAACAGCTGTCTCCTGGGTGAAAGTCCTGTGTCTGTTGTTTGTTTCTGAGGATTGAGGGTCTTGATGTCTAATGCCAACAGTATGGCCAAAATGTTTCACCCCTGATTCTTTTCATTTGAATGGCTTTAATTAGCGAATTGTCAGCAGCAGTCAAGTAAATCTTTGTGGTGATTTTGGGTTTAATTAAAATGTGCTTAGCTGAGCGATGTACACCCTTTTGGCTCAGTACCTGAATTATTATATTTTTGCCAGATTGTGAATGCTGCTGTGCGATTATCTGATTGTAATTTAGATTGTCCTATCTCTATTTCACCTTAACATTCTTTCTTAGTAATTTCTCTTCAACAAAATACCGGATTTTAAAACATTTAGAAAGGTAGTCCTTTTAATAGGATTGTTGTATTGTAATGCTTTCTTTAATTGTAAATATGTTGCTGATAATTTATCTTCTCTGTATCAGCTTCCACCTTGTTTAAAGGCGTTCTGACCCTGCCTTAATACTCCATAAAAATCTTGTAGTTGTGCACACTCCGATAGCATTCACAGTTAAAGTTAAATTGTGCACAGAAACACAGACCCTCATAACATTTTAATGAGACACACATACACATAAGGCTTAGTTATATCAGTGCTCTAAACCTCGATGTAATCTGGTTAAATGTGTTTGTTTTGACGAAGACCCTGTGTTAATGTCTGTCCACAAGTGCAGGATTAGCTGCTGGGTCTTGTCCCATTTTGATCTAATCCTGTTAGCCTGCAGCAAATTAAAACCACAAACTGTCAGGAAACAGGCGTGACTTTAATGTCTAAAAAATAATGGCTGTGGTGCCCGCTAATGGGTGAGGAACAAACTCTAAAAATGACTAATATGCATTAAAAATAATGGTCATGCTGCTTGCTAATGGGTGACATAAGTCTTATGACAGCAGCCAAAGAAACCACACAATGCTCTTAATACTTGCCAATGACTTAATGTAGATTTAACGCTAAAGAAGAAAACTTCATGTCGAGAAAAGCTATAGATGCTGGGAGCAATAACACCTATAAAAACATGTGAAAACATAAGACACATACATTTACATTACATACACTACATCTTGCTGTTATGGCACATTTCATTTATCATTCAGTGCTCTCACCAATCCTGTTTCTGGGCTTAAAGGAGAGTGAATATTGAGCTTACATCATCAGATGTAGAAAAACATGTACATAATCCAATTAGATCCTGCTGGGCCATATCCTGTCTCTGCTGGCGGAAGTCAGTCAGTTAGCTCACATACTGTATGTTAGCCATTTCAGTCAGGGGAGACTCAATACCCAGGATCTATTAAAGGTCCCATATTATGAAAAACATGTTTTCTCTGGTCTCTACATATATAAGCTGGTCCTCCATGAGCCTGCCAACTCCCAGAATGAGGAAAACAAGTGATGCATGCATGATTCCTGCATGGTCTCTGCAGCCCACCCACTGGTAAAACAGTGCTCCTACAGGCTGTTCAGATTCTGCTCCTTTAATTACATAACTAAAGGAGTCATTGGCTAACTAGTCAAAAGCATCTCTGCCAGCCATAGTGATACATATATACATCCACTATAACCTTAGCGCATGCTACCGCTAGCATATTAGGCATCCTCTCCCAGAGAGGGGCATGTAGCCGGCAAGTAGGCGTTGACAGATGGAGCTCATTAGCATTTTAGGGTGCAGGCACAGAAACAGCCTGCTGTCAGCAGAGCTCACTTGAGCAACTTTTAGACAGCTGAAATGCAGGACCACGGATGGGTTTGGGGCAATGCATATCGAATACAATGTTGTTGGACATCTGACAGCTGTGTGAAATTGATGAAAAACAGCATAATATGAAACCTTTAATATATGCAGAATAAGGATGAGAAATGTAAGTAGTCTTTGGCAATGATTCCCCATCATGACATCACTGTATTTTAAGGGAGAAATTAAGCCGCAGCAAGGCATAGGAACCCCCACTGATGGTGGTTTGTGACTGGATGAAGTGAATGGCCAAGATCTGGATGGATGTGAAGAGGTTTTCTGGTGAGATTAGATTAGGGGGTGGAGGAGGAAGCAACTGAAGAGACAACTGACAGCAGAAGAGAGGGGAGCAGACTTAAGGTTTGATAAGCAATGATATGATTGGATGACGAGGATCATGGTGTAATCTGGTTGGCTTAACTGAGAGTAAACACATCAGACAGCTGATGTTTATGAAGGACGAGATGGAAATACGACTGAGCAACATAAAGATAATCTTCCTGACTGAATTTTTGCTGAGCATGAAGTAGTGGCCAGATAATAGTATTGCTGCATTGCCTGTGTAGTGCTCATACATTTTTCAAAGATGGTTAGTATATAAGCATCCACTGCCGTACCACCAGACTACAGAGCAGTCTCTTTCTTCTGGCTGTGAGACTCCTAACCTCACCCTCAAATATCTCTCCACCATAAAACAAACAAACAAACAAAAAAGAATTCTTGTGCACTATAAAGAGACTGCAGCTTACATTTTTTGTCCAACCCTGTGTTTCCGAATCACAACCAAATGTTGAACCACGACAGCCACTGTTTAAAGAGAAGGATTCATATCTGTTGTGTTCACGAGTTTGATTATTGGGCTGCTCATGCCACTCACCTCCCCCCCATTCTTGGTGCAGGCTGAACAGCTTACATCAGTGTCTCAGTGCAGATTGGCAGGCTTCAGTCAGTCCCATCAGGGTGGTGTGTGTTTGTCACTGCAGAGTATATGACTGCAGGCTCGGGGGCTGCAGGGTGGAAAACTTGGGTTTGGCTGAGAAGAATTGTTCGGTAGAGACTCCTGTGGTGGGAGGCACTGGTGCCAGAGAGCACATTGACTGGTTCTACCGCCAAGAAAACTTCTTGTGAATGACATTCAGCTGGAGCATCAACATGCACCGGGCCTGATCATGTTGGCTGCTATCTTATAGGGTGTTGGTCAGTGTTTTGGGGTGTTCTGCTCACCAATAATATTTAACAAGCAGCATGGTAAAACCAGCCATAAATGTAAGCTCTGAAATTGTTCTGTTGCACCAGAATTGTGAAATAACTCTGTGGTGTCAATAAAACAAAGAAATATGTTGGTTAATAGGTTATTGGCGCTCCTGAATCTGACCAAGCAAATGTTGTGGTTACATAACTGATTTTTAGTATTGTTTTTGAAACTTCATCCCAAGACTTTGGTTTTAAATAGTAACTTTCACGACAAGTTACCTCTTTCGTCATCACATCTCTGAGAAGATTCAATTTAGCTATATGCCAGGTTCATATAGTTTGGACTAAAGGCAGTCTAGCTCCCCACAAGCGCCTGTGAATTTTGTATTTGTGTAAGGGTGTGGCTGCAGACGGGCTGCATGGGGTATTTTCGTCTGTGAAGATGGACAGCTGTGGTGATGTTGTGGTCAGACTCTCTGATTGGACCAGAGACTCCAGTTACTCACTGGAGAGGAGTGAAAAATACAGAAGAGGAAAAGACATGAGAAAAGAAAACATGACAGAAAAATAAAAATAGGTGGAGGACAGAAGAACATTTGCAACTGTTATACTTTTTTTAAAAAAACGATTTATGATTGGGGGTTTTTCTTGATGGTCTTTTAATTACATTTTTTTTTTTAATCATCTTGACAGTGGTTATTCTAGTAGTACTGATGAGATAGGAATACTTACATTGATGGATACCTAATTTCTACCTTGCTGTATAATGAGAACATGCTCATTATAACTACATCACTAAACACCTTTAAAAATGGCATTAACAGCCAACTGCGCTGGTGTCAAATGACAACTTTGTATGTTATTTGTCATATTTTGGAGATCTAGCGGCATAAGTGACTTTTGCCTGTCAGCACTGATTTGTTGATTGGCAGGTCACTGAAGACCAAATACTACAGCCCAGCTAATGACTCTGTGAGGATATGAGGAACATTTGCAATACCAGAACTTCTTTGGTAAATGTGTTGAATGTGCGTCTGAGTGACCTGGTTATATTGAGTCTGCAGTTTGTTTTTTTCAACATTAAATGGTAGAGTTTACTCCCTTATAACAACAAGGCAGCCTCATGTCATACACAGTCTCACTGTGGTGTCTGATACAGTATCATTGTGGCCCGAATTATGTTAGCCACAGGTTCCTATCCATTGTTCGCCGAACCTGCAATGTAAACTGTGGAAGCTGCTGCTGGAAAAACCCTTCTTTGGGTTGTCACCAATTCAGTGTGTGATGGAGAATCAAGAAGAAGAAACTAAGACCTGCAGTGAGTTGACTGCACAATTGTCTGTACAGACTGAAGTTAGAGTAGAACTACTGTCAGATGGATGAAGATCTACAGATGTCGCATTTACAGTTTTTGTCTGCTGTTTGTTTGGACCAGCCACCAGGCTTTGTCTGGTTCTTCACCATCATACAGGTTCCTGTAGTACTGTGATACACTGAAAACATTAGCATTGGTATACATCTCAAATACAGTCTATATTTCATCAGTGTGTGTTACTATCCGACTTTCCTCAGCAAATACAAGAAACTGCACAATTGGTCAAGAAACATTTAACTTCATTTTAGGGCAGACGCTTTTGTCCAAAGCCACTTACAGAAATTCATATATACTGAATTCATTCATTCAATGTAAATGTAAAAATGTTTCTGTCTAAACTAAATCGCTGTACTGATAACCATAATAAGGGTGTTTTTTACACACTTTTTGCCCACCCCACAACATTATTCCTCTCTCCTACAGTGCATTACAATTAAATGCACATGGCCAGTTATGCAAATTAGGGGATGGTGTCATTTAGCGACCTCTAGCGACTTTTAGGACAGCCAATAGCGACTTTCCTTACTGAGGAGTTTGCAACAGTGCAAGTAGTATGGGTCTTAAAAAAGAACAATATCAGCTTTGCATAGTAAATGCTAGCATTGATCTTAATGTACAGCCAGACAGAGCCACTAGCATGGCAGTATACTTGTTCTACTAATCTTTTTCACTTGACAGCCTTTTCTTGTGATGCTTGTAGCTAAAGTTAAAAAGACAGATGAAACATGTAGACAGTATAGCGACTGTTATGATATCTAATTGAAAGTCTTTATTCTATCCATATTTTAGATGTTGTGAACATTTCCGATCCTTTGACATCTGAAGCTTTTCTGTTTAAGTATTCCCAATGTCTGCGTTGGCTCCCTCCTACAGTCCAAAGACATTCAAGTTAAGGAGGGGATGCAACTGATGATTAGCTTAAAACCTACAAAGACTGGACAAATCACATTTAATGACTGTTTCTACTTTTTAGTCTTGACAGTCTGAGCCAGCCACTTCCAACATCCCGCAAGAACGCGAGGAGGATAAAAGATCCTCCCCCGTCCCCCTTTCAGCAAATCCGATCATGATTCACGGTTCTGCTCCCACCCGCTTTAGAAGCTCAAACAGGAAAAGCCTACAGCAAGGACCATCCATCAACTGGTGTGATCAATCAGATGCCACCCTACACAGTTGTTTTAACTGGCCTGGGGTGTGTTCCGAATGGAGACAGGAAAGCACTACAAAATCATGACATGCTATAGTTACTAGCATTGTGCATTACATTTGGCTAAGTAAACAGTTTGGGTATTTTATTATTTGAAACAATATAAGTGTATCTAGAAGGCCTCTCCCCTTCCTATGAACATGGTGTGGTCTCCCCGTGCAGCCAAGAGGACAAAGGTTAACAGAAACATACAATGTAAACTTTCTGCCCACTACTGGACTTCTTTGCTGTAGCGATCTTTGGCTGTAGCAACTAGCTAACGTTAGCAAGCAGCCGAGTTAGCCTTGGAGCTAAGTGGCCATATTAAAACTACATAAAGTCTGCCCGCACTGCAACCTAATATAAGTTAGAGGACACAGAGCAGTAAAAACATGTTTTGCTGTAATGTACTCATCGTGGATACAGTCATAAATGACCAGAAAAAGAAAATACTTCATAATTCCAAAACATGTGTGTGCTTTCCCTAATTTGAAAGCTAGACTCTTGCCTCATCACTCACTCCCCGAACATTTGGTCCTCAAACATCTTTACTTTCCATTCCAAAATGACCACAAACCTCTTTAATATTTACAGGAGATTTCCTACCAGACCCTGACCCCAATAATTCATTAATTTCTTATAAACATAGTTTATATGTCATATCTGCAGTAAAGCTGACCACTGTGAGGTAATAAATGTAGATTTTCACTTTGGCAAGTGTGATGCTGAGCATTAGAATGGCAAAAACATCATAGCTGGTACAGTGTGACTTGTGAGATCAGATTCCCAAATTCACCACTGCTTCAATGTGGAAGTAGGTTTCTAATGCACAATTTTTTTTGATATTTCAGTGTGTGGCAGGACACAGCAAAACACTGAAATGTATTTATTTAAAGGTTGTTAAATGTTTTTAGGTGTCTTTTTTAAACTACAGCTGAAGGGGTGAATGGAGTAGTAGTCAACGATTCACCACCATTTGATCAGTTTATTTGGTTCAATTTCAAGGACAAAAAATTGAAACTCAAAGATTGCAGCTTCTTGAATGTGAAAATGTTCTAGTTTTTTTACTCCTCTATGGCAGTACACTGAATACCTTTGGGGTTTGGACAAAACACTGATTGTCACTTAAACACCATCCTCTTACCTTCATGGACCGAACAAATCATCTTTCAATCAAATGTGAAAATATTAGACACATGAACAATGAAAAGAATCATTAGCAGCCCTGTTTCAAACAAATTAGCCACGTTTTATCTTTTGACCTGCAAATGACCAAATCGGTGTTTCTTAAAGATTTTAAAGGTTTATATAAAGTTCACTCATTTCTAACATGTTGGTCTTTAACTGTACTTGAACACTCTGCAGCAGCAATGTCCTCATAAATCAAAGCGGCCATTAAACCTGTTACAGCCGTTAGCATGTGGCCGCGGCAGTACGCAGACAGAAAGGTGGAGAATTTAGAACAAAAGCACAACAGCAGCTGTGAGCCAGGCCTCAGAAACCAAAGTGAGTGGGCTGAGTTTCAGTGTGTTTACATCTTTCCGTCAATTCCTAGAAGAAGGGGATGAAAAAAGTAAGGACTGCTTTTATATCATTACCAAGTAATTTCTTTTCATTTTTGTTATGTCTAAGCTGAGGGGAGAGAGACAAACTCAGTTTTGACAAATATGTTTTATGAGGGCTGGTGTTTTTCAGAAACAACTCTCCCAGACTTTTCTATTGTCATTAAAAACATAGGCTTATTTATAGCAACACTCCAGTTCCTGCAGGTGTTATACAGATATTATAAAAACATGTATCCTAAGTCTTTCAAATACCTTGACGTTAATGCAGTGTGTGTCTTTGCCATCAGTTAATAATTAATCATTACACGCAGGCCAGGTTCCAAAAAAGTTGGGACATTGTGAAAACTGTGACTAATTTAACAGAATGGCTACATTTTAACCTGTTAAACCCAAGCTTTTTTTGAGCACCTATAAATATAAATATATAATCTGGTATCTGAGATATTTGGAATGGCACAGATGGTGCCAAAATCTGCACTGAAGTTCGCAGTGGTTTCTGTCAAAAATAACTTAAAAATACTTTAACCATTTGTAACATTTTGTAGGGTACAGTTGTCACTAACTAACTCTGTTCGACCTCCCAACTGATGTCAGGACAGCAGAGTCACTCGCCATCTTCAGCAAAAGAATCAAGACTCACTTGTTCGGACTTCGACCCTACATAACTCAAGTGTCCTTGAGCAAGATACTGAACCTCAAATTGACCCAAAACAACTAGCACTATATCAAAAATGCGAAATTGTTTTTAAAAGCTCAGGTACAACATGTGCCTTTGGTTGCCACAACAATTCAGGAAAAGTTTTTTTCAGAAACTTTTTGTGTAGAACATCAACGACTTCGACAAACATGTCCGTGCCTATAAAGTCGCTGTGTTTCTTCAACAGTACTTTCCCTATGTTGTTACTGTGCAGGTAGTTGTATGCTGCTCTGCTTTTGTAATTGCGTAATTCTTTGCCGTCCACACCTTCAGAAAATACAACCTAAATAATGTCAATGTAGCTAACGTCGGGCCATTGCTTGTATTCTGCCCACTCAGTGAGAGCTGACGTGTGAGGCTCTGTTACAGAACTGTCCTCACGACTTATTAAAACATCCGTACTGTGTATCCACCTCCGATTTTCATCCATTCTGACGCTTTATTCATGTTAAAAGCCGTTTCTTTAGAGCGAACATGACAGCTACGCTAGCATAAACACAGAGTTCAACCAGTTCAACTGGAGGAGCACAACCAACTACCACTATGAACCATGGGTAAACTGACTATCCCTCCGCCAAAGCATGGAAACGCAGTTCCAGCAAACACCAGGAGGAACAGTCGCACTAATTAAGCGGTCACTCTGTCTTAAAATCTAAAGCGTGAAATTTCCGCTAACAGCTCTTTGACTTGAGCTGCTGGGGTGTTTTTGTACTTCTTCTGCTCCTGATGGTCTTAAAGTGTTTTTATGGAGACACATGACTGTTTCGAGGATGTCCCAGCTGTTTGATGTTTTATCCAGTATACTAACGCTAGACGCGAACACACACAACTACTTGAAATCTGTGCTGAGCCAGTGAGTCTATTTCCGTTTTTTACAAGCTCCGCAACCCCGCGTAGCCTTATTTCTGCCGGCCGCATCTTCATTTACTGTATCTGCTATAAAAATGCCCACGCACAGAGACATCACATACACACACACAGATATAAACACATGCCTTAATTACAAGGTGTTCTTATGATCTCAGCGTGGACAACTGTGAGAACTTATTTTAAGCCGTATAAACACGGCCTGCAATAACCTTTTTAGCCTGATTGCAAACAAATGGATGTCAGATTCCTGACCACATGTCATGACATTCACAAAATAACCATCCTTATTTTGCCTGTCCACATCTGACTGGCATTTTTCTACAGTAAGATCTTACATTACATCTCCTTATGCATATCCATATCCACATACATATACACTTACTCTACAGAAGTGCCGTATATAATATGTTGTCACAGTACAACCTATGAAGGAGTTTAAAAGGGTGGGAACTGCAGTAAAAATCCAATCCAGCTGCCTCGCCACCTTTCCTTTTGACCACAGTGACACAGAGACGTGATGAAACTGACTGTTCTGGAAATGAAAGATCACTATTTTCCTTATGATTTACTCATTCACATCCAGGCACTTGATGTCATGTAATGCGTGTGTTGTGTCATTATGTAAAATCATTGCTGTGAAAGGCAGACCAGTCTCATGCTACAGTGTTTCATGGACCCGGTGACCCAATAGCAGTGTTCTTCAGTACTTGACCAATGAATAACAACGTGCTGTTTTCATGGGTGGGGGACCTCAGAGGCACCCTCTCACTTTCAGCACAGTCAGTGCGCACGGCACAGGATGGATGCAGAGTCTGTTATTCTTTCATTCTTTCTTTGTTCATTTGTCATTTCCAAGGCAGAGCATGTGGGAAGGGCCCCTATAATAATTAGTATAATAATGATTTTTAATTTGCGGCGCCCCTCCAGCTTGGGGCCACCTGTAAGGCCAAGAGCCGGTCCTTAGCCGGCCCAGCATCTACCTGTTTTAATGAAAGGTTGAGTGAGGGATCGTGGAGAATGACTGATTGTTGAGTCATATTCCCAGATCTTCAAACACTGACTCAGACTCAGACTGCAGCCATCTACCTAAAGCATCTTTATTTGACAGCCAGTAAGTGAAATTCAACTTACTCTCTCCAGAATCGTCTAATGCACCTTCTAGCAGGGCCGTCAAGCAGCAATCTAACAGCCCCGTTGATTACACTCAGAACTCAGAACTGTTCATAGCGTATTATGAATCTGCACTCTTTTGGCACCAAATGATTATCAACCCCAACTAGTAACTTTGTTGAAATTAAGCACTTAGTTTGAGTTTTACCTGTGCCACTTACAGGCTGCTATAGATGAAGACAAAACAGGACCCAGAAATTGTAGCTGTTTATGCAGCAGACCTCATGAGAGAGGAGTCATACCTTGTGTGAGAGAAAGTCACATGAGAAACTTAAAGACTTAAATAGATTATATTGTCCTACGTGACTCAGTTGTTGTTTAATTTCTTTGGACAATTCAGGCAGTTCATGATGCTGCTCTTAATGTCAAACAGATGTCCACACGTCATTTGACAATAGTGTCCTAAATCAGCTTTTTTTTATCCAGATCTTTATTGAAGTCGCTTGATGTTTCCACTGACTAACTTGTTTAAGCCTAAGACTCACTGGGAATTAAATGCAATGGAAAATGAAATGTATTTTCATCATTTCATTCACTTCCTCATATTTCTGCCTGCCATTGTATCTTTGGACAGTTTAGGATCTGTTGTGCCTCACAGTGTGTGACTTTGTGTGTTTGTCTGTGCCGTCTGGAGATATTTTAAACAGCATCACTGTCTCAGAGGTTCAAAGTTCACTACTTGTGGTCGTAATACAAAAGGACTTTGAGAGTGTGTGTGTGTGTGTGTGTGTGTGTGTGTGTGTGTGTGTGTGTGTGTGTGTGTGTGTGTGTGTGTGTGTGTGTGTGTGCGCGTGTGTGTGTGTGTGTGTGTGTGTGTGTGTGTGTGTGTGTGTGTGGGGGCAGATGTTTGGTCAGTGACACATGACAGCAGACTCATCCTCTTTCACGAGTCTGTGCCCAAAATAAGGCAGAGCACTGTAAATGTCAACTATATTTCAGTGAACCATAAGATGTTTGTTATGTGTGCGTGCATTTTTAAATGTGTGTGTGTGTGTGTGTGTATGTGTGAGCGCACGCAGGTATGTGTGTTTGAGGCGCCCATGTGTGTGCTTTTGTATGCGGTCACTCGTGTCTGTTCTCTGCTGCTAGACATGACTCGGCCTGCATGACTATCATTTATGAGGTTTTTGTTTCATATGTTATCCTTAGACTCATTTATTGAGAGTGAGCTGAGGGACCAAATCTATTTAAAACTACAGTAATGTCACTCAGACACTTATGAATATAATGTTGACAGTTCAAAGGACATATTTTCTTTTTTTGATCTATTTATCAAATGGTGGTTTCAGTGAAGGCCATGTCCTTCAGCCAGTAAACAGTTTTAAGATTATTGATGCTTGGTGGAAAGGAAGGACAGGACGGGGATGATGCAACACTCAAGGTCTTCAGCTCTTCCAAGGATCTTTCTGCAGCCTGCAGGCTGCCAACAAAACACTGTCATTGGCCACACAATAGCTCTATTATGTAAGTCACAAAGCAAAGGCTTTTGAAACGTCTGGACAGTGGAAGGTGATGTTCTCCGCTGTGTGGTACTGACATCATGCCACCTGAAACCCTTTCCTTTATCCAGTGAACTTCAGATTCTCTCTCTCACACACACACACACACACACACACACACACTGAGCAGATACGTGTCTGCGTTTGCTACTCCATTTACTACTACTACTACTACTACTACTACTACATTTGAACTTGTGAACAAAAAACACTGGGGGTGTTTTCAGTTTCAATTTTTCCATACCTGAGTACATTGGCATATAGCAGTCCACTTCTGTGTTTTGGCTCACGTGCTCTCACACCAAACGGGAACCATACCACAGTACATGTGAATCATTTTGAGACCACCTTTTCATACAGGGTCCACGTGTGAAAGCACCCTTTCGCTAGTTTCATATGCGTTGCAGAAGGGCTAGAGTGTCGAGACAGAGAAATACACGTGTTAATAACAAATGCAAACGCAATTATACATGTATGTGTTAAAACCACAACACCAAACAGACAAAAGGTTCATGTTGCCAACCGAAGGTTTTGAAGAAGTGTGGACTTGCTTGGATTTGTCTCCTTTTTGAGACAGAGACTAGAGGGGAGGGAAACCACTGCAGTGGTGGATCAGAGATGGAAAACGGATCTGTTGGAATTTTGAATTTTTGGGCACAAGAGCGTACTTCATGATCAAGGTTGATCCGCATCAAAGTCAAGCTCCAGATTGTTCTTTCTTGCCTTGATCCACGCCTCTGATGAGCTTCTTTTTGAAGCTGACAAATTGAAAAATTGCTGTTAATATTTCAGGCCTTGTTGCTCTGCTTTCGTGACCTCATTTACACTCACTCATTTTGTGTGTCTGGGTGGATTGACTAGCTTTCTGATCTAAACATTCTCAAAACAGGCTCAATTCTCAATCCACCTCCAACAGGAAGTATGAGACATGTTCTAGCAAGATGTTGACATGTGAAAATGAATCAGTCTCTCCAAGTCACAGTCATAATCTTTCCCATGATGTATATATGAAAATAGCATTCTATGGAAATTGCCACTGTCTGATATTTTTTTAAACATTCATGGTCTGCCTTCCCCATTGGTAGTGAAATCAAGGTGGGCGTGGCTGCTCTGTGATCCAGCTGATTGGTCCATTTTTGACGGAAGTAGCAACGAGCTGCACAGAGCAGATCGCGCCGCCAGGAAGACAGAGACATGGGAACGGCATAGAGCATCCGGCCAGTTTTCAAAATAAAACACCCTGTGCAGACGCCTTATTGTGTAACAACGAAAAGGGGGGGTGGGGGACTCCATCACCAAACCCTCCACCGTCAGGCCGTGCCCCCACACGCTCATACACGAAGTGAGAGAGAGAAACACGTTAACTCTCAATACTAAAAACAAGTGCGACAGTGCAGCTCTATCAGCTTCTCTTTTTACTTCTCAGTGAGAAAAAAAATAAACAGATTAGCTAAGGTGGGCAAACAAAATAAAAGAAGTCAACTTAAGCAAGAGAAAACAAAACATCCTATGTAAGAAAACAACTAAACAATCAAATCACACAAAACACGCTAAATAAAACTCGGCAAAACCTAAGCACAACAAAACAGCAGTGGCAATCTGCTATGAAACAGAGCAAAAAATTCAGACCGCTGTCAAAAATAAAGTACACAATATAAAACAAAGTCCACCTTTTACCTCCATACACTGTCAGCGTCCGCACAGCTTGTCACTGAGAAGCGGGTGAATGAAGAGGTGGAGGAGGAGGTGGAGGAGGAAGAGGTAGAGGAGGAGGAAGAGGAGGAGGAGGAGAAGGAAGAGGTGGAGGAGGAGGTGGAGGAGGAAGAGGTAGAGGAGGAGGAGGAGGAAGAGGAGGAGGAGGAGAAGGAAGAGGTGGAGGAGGAGGAGGAGGAGGAGGAGAAGGAAGAGGTGGAGGAGGAGGAGGAGGAGGCGGAGGAGGAGGAAGAAGAGGAAGACTGCATTCATACTTGTAATCTCAACGAAAGAGGTTTTAAAATTTGATGAGGATTTTATGTGGACACTTAACAAGTCTAACTTGGGGCCATGGTGTCGACCTTATCAGCCAATCAACACTGACTTGTTTCTGTCAGAAAGAAAGGATGCACCTCTGATCGAATTTACAGCTTACATTTGATTGTTTTACACACAAAAGTGCACCCTGAAGCAGGATGCTGATGGGACTATTGTCCTCCCAGTCAAAGAACGTTGGCAAAGTAAAAACTGTGCTCACCACATCTAGTCTACAAGTCTTTGATCCATTTTGAGCCGATTTTTGGATCTGTTGCAACGATCACCACAAAAAGGCCTTATAGTCACAACAAATAACACTATTAAAAACGTAAAAAACTAATAATGCTAAAAGACTCAAATAGTAAAATTTCTCAGAGTACCACCATTATATGGTAGACCTACCAGTCTGTGAGTAATGAAAGATGAATGGGGTTCTCTGCATGTCTGGACAACCTCTCCAGCTGCTTTCTATAGACATTTGACTGGATTCTACAGTTTGCCCGATCACAATGAAATCAAGCTGCCGTATAACTTATGTGGCAGTTCTCGAGCCAGCTCGTGCAGGCGGAGCGGCATCACAATCAGTCTGAACCATAATGCATGACCTCCGTATAAGAATAAAGATATGTTTTGTGGCTTTCGTAGACTCCATACCATAGTATGGTTAGTTTGAGGCTGGACGTTTTTATGCTGTCCAGTGAAGAGCAGGGGAAACACAGCCGCCATAATCATGGCATCTCATGCAGACAAAGGACATCATACGTCCAGTGCAGGGCAATGTGGCCTCAAGAATTTGTGTTGTGACCACAGAGGGGCCTCCGTGCATTTGCATGTGTGTGCATCGTCCTAAAATAACGCCGGAAGCGAAGGAGTCGTTGCCTCTGGTGCTGAGACTGCCCTCACATAAACCTCATGTTTTCAGTCACTCATGACACCGGTCCAGCAAACATCCTGTGCTGCCAAACAGCTTTCAGGATCGGTGAAAATATGTACGGCCAAACCTCGAGACACTGATGCAAACCAGCAGAAACACAGGAGATCAAACTAGCTGTTGCTCTGAAGACATTCCCAGAGCTGCTGTTGGATTAAATTCAAAATAGGAGTCGATGAATAATTTACTCAATTACGCAGATAAAAATCTACAAAGCCGCAGCCTCAGTTTTTAGCTGGAAGTGTGGCTGTGCTGCACGTCCGCCTGGTGCTTACTTGGAGTACGACTGATTTTAAAAAAAAATACTATTTTTCGTTCTTTGGTTTCTGGCTATGCATTGCATCAGAATACCGTTCCTGTATCTGTCTTTGGTCTCCTTGAAATTCATTTGGACTGCAAAATATGAGTAAATAGTGATCAGGATTTCAGTTGGACTTAGTAAGTAATGAGTGTAATCATATTTCTTTCTTTGGCCTCATGATCTGAGGAGGATTAGCTTCATAGAAGGCAACATTTACTCTGTTTAATATGTGAACATGTGTGTGTTACAAAATATTGACATTTAGCTTGAATGCATTGTACAATACAACAACCAGGCAGAAAACGCTTGTTTTTCCTATATTGTGGGTTTCTCATCTCATCTCATCTCTCTCATCTACTGTGGGTTTATATTTATTAAATGGAAAAAATATACTATATAGTAATATATCATATAATACTGAAAAAGTGCCAACGACAATCTATAACATTTTGCAGATATCCAATATATTAAATATGTTGTTATGTATGCACACATCAGATCTTGATAAATATATGATATATAAAGTAAGGGAATAATGTAAAACACAGTAGCATTAATGACGCGTTTAGGCATATTTAGTCTAAAATGATCATGAAAACAATCTTACAAACCCTGTTAGGCTTAAGAAGTGTTTCTCAGACACGTAACTCATTTTAAACTGATTTTTTATTAATACATCACCTTTCAAATCCGAGGTTACAAGTGCTTTACAAAAGAACCGAAGGTTAAAATCAGGAGACAAATATGACAGAAGCATTACAATCACAATGTCACAAAGCAGACTGGTTCACAATATTCAAGCACAACAACACCTAGAAAAGTATAAGGTCTTCAGCTGTGACCTGTAACAACCAAGAGAATCTTTCTGGCCTGAATACCAGAGTCTCCCACAGCCTGGGACCCATGGGACCCATGCAGGATACTGAGTGCAGTCAACTCCTTCTTTAAGTCTTGACTGAGTCTCAACTAACGGCCTTATTCAGTGGACTTAAGGGTCCCCGCAGAGGAATGTGGTGTAAGTAGAACGCTGATTTATGAACCTTGACTATGCCCGAAAAAAGAGCCTGAGCAGTGTGTACACAACTTTAATAGCATGAAGTGGGATTTATGAAAAAAACATGAACTGATACTGAAGCCAAATTATATAAATTAACTCTAACGATGCATCTCACATTTGATGTCACTAAAACTCAGTTATTAGATATAGATGCACGTCAACATGAACATTCAAACCAGCAGTGTTTTGTTTTGTATTTGCACGTGTAGTGAAGCATAGCTAACCATTAATACACAGTCAAATTTAAAACGTATCTTAAGTTTAAAATCGGGGACATTTGGAATGCAAATTTGATTTCAGTGTTTATATCGTTATTTTTCTGTATAAAGTCGCTGCAGTAAACATGACTGTACTGTCAGGTGCACGCTGGAGACAGCACAGCTTCCACCAACACACTCTCATCTGACTTCCGCAGTCACCTCGACCAGCACATATCCAATTCCACATAGAGTGTGTAAACTATTGCTGACCGGAAATAAAGCCAGGGACAGATCCTGCACAATCGTCACATTCCATATGCTCATTATGAGCATGAATTGTGTTCACCTATCAAACATCAATTTATTTAAAATCACACCCAGGATGGGAGATTGTCATGATCATTTTGGCAAGTGAATAAGTCACATTGCACAATTGCAGCTTTATCACTTTTGAAAGATTATGCAAATGGGAGGCTTGTTGGAGAGGATGTTCCACAACCACAAGGATTTTCTGGCCCCACGATGACAAATTCTTTATGAGCTGATTTCGACTCCCAACAGCCATTCTCTTGGAACTGTGTGCAGAATTGGGTCCAACTCCAGAGCACTTATGCCAGAAATGTGTTAATTCCTGTCCATTTACAGGTTTTGACCATTCTAGGTTTTTTGGCAACCAGCAGTTAATGGCCTTGTGATGCCCTCTGTATGGGATGGCATATTTGTAGTGATCCAGCAGTTCATGTGGTTTCCCTGCACTGTGCAGGGTGAGTGAGCCAACATCAAAGCGCAATTTGCATCAACGCCCATTTTCTCAAACGTTACCTTTGTGGTTGGCTGCACTCATATTGCACCACGAGGGCATTCAATCAATGTTCAAATTATCTGTGATGCAAACGTGAATGTTCTTATTGTAGTTGCTCAATGACCTGACTCAGCTCATGACTCATTTCTACTGAGACACAGCAGTGTAGGGTGCAGACTTGGTACTTGGTAAGATCAGTGAGACAAGGTGCACCTCCACTGACATGTACTGCATGTGCTTTTTACAGGGTGCTTAACCAAAGTAACACACTCTGCAGGCTGCTGAAAGGAAGATGGCGATGCCTGGGAGCAACTGGTGGTAGACTTTTGCATCACCACGCGAAAATCTGCCACATTGTAATTGTACTGCACAAAATGATGAGCCTTAACCTCAGTCAGACCATGCTGCTGCCCTGCAACTAGATGTGATGCATCGTCTGCGAAATAATGCGTAAGCCACTACGCACAGCTCAGTATTTTTATTTTCAAGTTCTTTTAGAGTGGAGCAAATATCTGACAGTAATTTGCGTCATCTCTCTCAAGTTGAAAGTGAACAAATGGGCATGTATTAGATAATAAACCAGTCGACTCCCAAACAAAACTTTTTTTGCAACTGCAAAGCCAAGTACCACGGACATTTGAAGTGAAAGTCCAAAACTCAAACAGTATAAAAACACAGGTGAAGGGGAATAAAAGGAGAAGATTAAAAGCAAAACTTGAAAAAAAAAGTCTAAAAAACTGAAAATAACTACACCGCAAACCTAAGCCACAACATTTATAGGTAATTGTAGGAGCAAGCTACACTGTGTCTTGGGTTCCTGCTCATGTGGATAAATCCAAGATGATTTGGGGTTGATGCAGGAAATTGTGCCAGTGACATGTGTATGCCAGGTTTTATTACTCAGAATATTTTTTGGTGTGCGTCAATTTCTCATTTGCAGCTCAAGGGAAAATGAAGCAAATTATTTTAATAAATGAGGCCCCAGGAGGAGGATCTTAAATTGGATCCGGAAATTAATTGGAAGTCAATGAAGCGACTTCGAAACAGGCGTGATATGAGAGCAGCATGAGGTCTGAGCGAGTGGTCTTACTGCAGATGTTTTGGACTAACCGTAATCTGGCAATGGCATCTGGGCTTAGGCAACTGTCATAACTGTCATGATCATGACATTTTCGTCTGGTTCGACTGTGCTTTTGTGTTTTTTGTGGTCTCTTTGCAGTCTGCACAGTTCCTTCCTGTGTTGTTATGATCCTCACCAGACTGCTTGTCCCTCCACAGCAGCCCTACATCGACCTGATTAGCGCAGCTCTGGAAGCACTGTTTCCTCCCAGTCAGGCCCTTTCTGTCTTCCTGTTTCTTTACCTCATGGGGCCTCATTTATAAACACTGTGTATGCACCAAAGAATGGGTACACCGCTTTTTAAGCAAACTTTGGAATTAATAAAAATAAATAAATAAATAAATAAATAAATATCACAGGAAAATGTGCAGTCCTCCACAGAGGCTGAAAATGACAAACTGTAAGTCCAGTGGCAGAAGGATGAAAAGCCAGGAAGAACTTAAAATGCTGTGGTGCTCATCTAACTGTATGCATTCTTTTTTGTTCTTTCTCCTGCAGTGTCTAAACTAACCATACAGGTGACACTGGATATCAGTTTAAGCAGAGGCTGCTCAGCCTTTTGCCCAACCCAGAGAGCACAGAGCAGAGCTACAACATGCACCAGAGAGCGCACCATCAGCCTTCTGAAAGGCAGATGGTGATGATGCCACGGGAGGAAGGCATCCATACATGCTTGAAAAGGTGTGCTAAATTGTGAGGGCACGTGCTGTTCTACATAATGTGCCACAGCTAAGAAACATGGCATTAGGTAGCAGCTGATAGTGGTCCTCAGGCATTTGAGCCAAATGCTGCTGCCATGCCCTGGAGTAAAAAATTAAAAAGCAAGTGTGGCCACCGAGACCGACTGGCAGGGCTGCCCTCAGCTCCGCATGTTCACCCTGTAGAATTACAGGAACACGATTATGTATACACCTTGGGAACATGAAGGCCTGGGACACAGGCCACCACACAGTATAACAAGCCATGTGCCTCGAAGTACTTTTCTGTTTTCTTTATGTTGTTTGCAGCTTTGTCTTGAGCCAGAGTCCCTTTATACACCAATCTTTGCACATTACTCTGGAAAGAGAAGAGAACTGTACTCTGCCTGCACTGCTGCACTGCCTGAAAATGTCTTGTGCACTGAATAGAAAGGTCAAATATAATATGTGTTGCCCAATGCTAAATGACTTCACATATGTGAGAATACAGTGTGACCTCAGCTACTGCTAAACCACACCCTACTTTGTGTGTGTGTGTAGTATACACAAACTGGGACTCTCAGTTTTGTGTGTAGTGGCCAACTATCCCTAACACTGACGTCTGTACCAGGTGGTCTTTACTGAGGCACCATTCTGCAAGTCGCAAGCAGTTTCTCAAATCGAGAGTCGGGTGGCTGAACTGTCGATTATTGGTTAATCATTAGGAACTGAGTTAGACAATTTTCTCCGTCAGAACATGTAATAACAACTGGCCAACCAAACAACAATCCTTTTGCTTCACTGCAGGTCCAGCACATGACACAGTGACATCTAGATGACAGTCACAAGGGTTATCACCATTTCACATGGAGGTCAAAACATTTACCAATTAAGGTACGCATCTGCAGAATTACTGTAAGAGCAAAACCATTCCGGATAAATTATACAATTTCTGACCCCAGATTTCAAATACTAGGATTCAAGAATGTTGTCCATAACTTTTTTTTTAATGAAATAAATACATTTCTTAAATAATACATACCTTCAAATCAAAAACTTAGAAACAATGATGAGCTGATTGCTTGTGAACCAATTCTTCAAATACATTTAAAAAATGCTCTGTATTTTCCTGGGACATGGCATGGCGAGCATCTTCCTTCCATGCTTTGATGCACAAGAATGTCATTCGGTCCTCCTGGAGGTCCTGCTACTATATTTGTAGACCTCCACAAGGGGATGGATGGAGGTGGATGGCTCATCACCCACCTGAGTGGTGGTGCTGCTTCTGGGGCCAGGCTGTGCAGTGTTCTCCTCTTCCTCCTCCTCCTCCTCCTCCTCTTCCCCCCATGCCTGGCCACAAGTAGTGGCATCATCAGGACTGGAGGCTCTCCCAATGACCTCGTGCATAAGGGAACAGGGAAGAAGCTAATAGGCTGGAAAAACACTGGGAACAGGGCTTGGCTAATGGTGGCGATGCAGTGCAGGTGCGGAGGGAAAGCAGACTGGGGAGGAACACAGGAAACAGGGCTGAGCTAATTAGACACATGCAAGACAGACGTGGAGGGAAAGTCAGGCTGGTGAGGAGCACCAGACCACAGGAGGGAAACAGAACACTGGGAACGGAGCAAAAGACACAACAAAAAGCTTTGCAAACACATAGAACACAAATAAAATGAAACTGAAATGACAGGGAAAAGTCTAACAACACCAGAAAAAGTCGCTAAATTTGTCACTAGTCACTTTTTTTTTTTTTTTTCAAAGAGTCACTAGAGGGGCCTGAAAATTCACTAAATATAGTGACAAAGGGAGCATGCTGTTGCCGTTGCTGGACGCTCATGGTTGTTTAAATGAAACAGCACTGATGGAGTACGGAGGTCTTTTCAGTGGCATTGTCGTCGAGTAGCTGATTAAGTTTATCCGGAGGAAGAATGGAAAGGAAGCAGCATTACCACTCCCTCCAACCAAAAACCAGTATGATCTTGAATCATTTTGGTGATTTGGCCAAACTGTGCTCAAGATAGACATTCTGTCTTCAACAATTAATGTAATTCATACCAGTGTAATGGATCCATCAAGTACCAGCATCACCATTCTCTTGGTGTTTGCATACAGTGCCAATCCCTTTTAAAGTCTGATTCCCATTTTTCATTTGGATATTTAAGCGACTGTTGACTTGGTGGATGCATTCAAAAATCTTCAGTTTGATTTCCAGAGGCCCTGAAGGACATGAATGGTCCCAGTGCCATTTGGTTACAATAATTACTCAATAGTTGGCTTATATGTGCAGACATTTGTATCTGCAATAAGCTACAAATCAGCCGATAGATCAAATAGACCACTTACAATGGTCCCTTCTTTCACTTGTTTCCTGGAGGGTTCAGACTAAATAAAGCTCTCCCTCAGACTTACAGTACTGACCTCAGCCCTGTCTACTGTAAAGCCATCTGTTCTGGGAAATGAGGGTGAACCCACTGATACAGTTAAGACTGACTCAACTGTAACCATTCACCCCAGACTGGTCTCTGTACTGTCCCATGGTTTGGGAGGTTTCACCATTCTCAGAAGTGTTTTAAATGCATCATTGAGATTCAAAAAGGACAGCGGAATGCACATACACGCTTTGTCATTTACCACCGACCACAGTGACACAGTGCCTTTGACAAATGTATATTTGTATTCTGTTAGAATCAGCGTTTTTATGACCGATTTCTTGTTCTTTAATGATGACACGCTGGAGAGAGAGGTCATAAGGAAGCATGTATACCTATTACATCGTAAATATAGCATGGCTCAAATTTTTATTGTCTGAACTAGAAACTCTTGGGTATCACTAGATGGTAGTGTTGGTTGTTACAGGAGGAAATCCTGTCACATGTATTGCATCTCAAGACTTTCAAGCCAAGGTGGTAAAGTAAAGGTTTATTAAGTATATAGTGAAAGAAGCTTCTGGGTCTTATGTGTCTTAAGCCTGCATTCATTGACCAGCAGGGGGCAAACCCACTAGTTGCACAAAGAAGTAGGACTAAGAGAATGACATGAGAATGATTCCTAAGGAGTTCTAGAGTAAAACAGATGATCAAGCAAGGAACACTGGACATGGCTGTTTACAACTGACAGGTCTCTACCACAGTGTGTCCTCAGCTTCTCAGGGTGCATCCCAATTCCCGTTTGCATCAACATTCGTCGTTCTTATTTGTGTCCTTTCCTTGAGTTGTAGTCCCCTTCATCAAGGATTCATGGAGAGATGCGTGAAGGAATGAATACAAGGAAATGAGGGAGTTCTTCTAATGGTTTATTCTGGCTTTGTTTGCCATTATTATTTGACAGGACAACTGGAGATCGTGACAGGGAAGCTGGAAAAAAATAGGGAGCGACATGCAACAAAAGGTTAGAAAAGTAACCAACCTCTGCCTTACATGAGGCACATGTGCTACCAATTTAGGGTGCTCTGAGAAAACATGGTTAGAAGGAAATGAGATGTCCTGCCCTCTGAAGTGTAACATGCATCAACATAATGTAACCCCAATGTCGTATTCACAGAGAGCAATGCCATTGCAAAACAGGGTGAAACATACTGGACGACTTTCCCTTTAAACCCATTAAAACACGTCTTCAAGAAACTGAAACAAGTCCAGCTGCCAACGATGAAGCTCTTACAAAAACTCAAACCATAACAGCTGGTTATCAACTGACCCCGAGTTTTCCAAGTGTGCGCAGTATCTGCACTCTTTTTTTTAATTTTACTCTTTGGCGTACTGTGGCTTTTTCTTGCTTACATCACAAGCTCCAGGTTCTCTTTTCTGCCCTCTCCATATCATTCAGACAACATGCAGGAGGCAGAAGTCTCCTTACGGAGCTCATGTTAACTAACTGGGATGTCGAGACAGAGCGCTACACCCCCAGTGCCAAGCTCTGCAGGCCTTCATCACATCTCTTAAACCATGACTGAAGTATTTCTATGAAGTTAGATAAAAAGCGGGAATTTTAGTTAGGACATCAGTACAATACTTTTACAATAACAAAAAAAAGAAGCTGATATAATACTAGAAAAAAACTTCTGAATATTAAAAGTAAGATCGAGGCTGTAAACAAGTGTGTTGTATTAACACACTGATGCACTTTTAACCTCAAAGTCATTATTTCATTTCAAGTATTATTCTGATGACAGAGAGTAAACAGTAAAACTTAAATTCAGTTTGATTATTCTCTACAGTGCATAACAAATGCAAATTATATCAACATCATAAAGATTTGTTGAGTGTCTGAAATTGCATGTGAACGTGTATACCTGTTTATTTCATGTACATTTCTGTGCCTGTGTGGGACTGTATGAGCGTAACATGGGCCAGCGCAGGCTTTTATTTCATTTAAACACAGTCTTCTTGTACATGTGTTAACATGTGATTACATGTTTACACACGTGTGTTTCGACTCTAATTTGAAAAATGTTTGCAGGAAGTCCCTCTCCATCTGAACTAACACCGACGTGGCTCTGTGAGACTGCGGCCCTCATCGGACCAACCTGCGGTAATTACAGGCTATTGGGCAGAGGAGCCTGGCACTCCCAGTCAGCGGGCCCAGCCAAGAGGCCCTGTGTCTGGGGGGAGGAAGTGACCTTACATGGGCACTCCTCTGGATCTATGGCTTAAAGTCCGCCTCTGTGGCTCACTCCTGCTGCTGACCTACAATAACCTCGCTCTGTCACTCTTGTGAAAACATAGAATAAAGTTATGGATTCTGTTGCTGCTTCTGCAAACAGAGAAAGACAGGAGAGTGAATGAAGGAGAAGAGGAGGGATGATGAGAGCAATGGCCTCCTAGAGTCGCAGGATAGCATCATATCATGTGTAAACCAATGAACACGTGGCTGCTCACTTTGATCTAATGCGGTTCACTGCTCATGTCAGTCACAATAAGGGGTGGGCGATATGGCCTCAAGTTTATATCAGAGTATTTTTTTTGTCTTCCAAATGTCAAACCTGGCAGCACAGCAGGTTACCAAAGTGGGCCTGTCTGACCAGCAACAAACCCAATGCAAACACAAAGTCACTTTTCCTCCAATTTTAGAGCCGAGAGAATCGACGTTATTTGGTGAGAGGGAGGGGAGAGAGGGAGGGGGAGAAAAAGTGCAGGAGAAGAAAGAGAGAAGGACAAAAATAAAGAAAGGAAAACATGGAGAGAAAAAACAGACAGCGGTCAGTCTATTCTCGCCATGTTTTCCATGTTTCGACCTGCACAGATGGTGAGGTGTTTTCCATTAATTGCACCGGGCTCTGTGTCTTCATCTTTGTTTATGTGAGTGGGCGGCTCAGATCGTCTGTGTCGTCAGCAGAGGTTTGGCTCACACCCGGAGGAAGACTTTCCTCTTCCAAATACTCAACTATATAAACATTTTGTTAAAGATGTCACTGATGTTATTTGTTTTTTAACATCACAGGTGATTACATGAGTTTGTATGTCATCATTATGTGAGTAAATGCATTACAGTCTGTGGCTTAAATGAATTTCCCAGACGAGTGTATTTTAAACTCCCCAGTTTCCACGTTGTGGACGTAGGTGTGAAGCTTTGCAGGCAGCAAACACAGAGTTTGATCACAGAAAAGGAGAAAGAACAGTAATGAGGGAATGAACATCTAGAAATGGATCACCTTCACCAACAATTAAAGGCAGTCAGTAAAGAAAATCTTTCTGTTCAAGAAAAATATCATCTCACAGCAGCAGCGTCATACTTTCTGTGGATAAGGGTCACCTGTCCGTAACCCAATCACCAGAATAGATGTTGGCTTTGTAGGTTTCTGCAAACCACAGATATCCACATTCCTAGAACATTCTGACCAGAATGAACAGAAGACCGGACACACATTAATGAGGGGACGCAAGCTGAAAAACACTGAGGACGAAAGAGCTAATGGAAGTCATGCGGTGCAGGTGTGGAGGCAAAGCAGAGTGGGGAGGAACACAGGTAACAGGGCTGGGCTAATTAAACACATAGAAGACTGCTGTGGAGGGAAATTCAGGCACAAGAAAACAGGAGAAGAGACACAACACTGGAATAAGGACAAAATCTAGAAAACACACGTAGTACACATACTGTAAAGTGAACTGACCGTGTCACTCCAGCTGTGGTCTCTCTCTCTCTTGGCAGCCATATCGCCCAGCTGTCACAACACCACGATCCTCTCCGTCTCACAACACTAAAGTCAGCTCACACACATGTAATGGGAACATGATACACATGAAACGTATAAATCTGAACCTGTCCATGGCTTTAATCTGCCGGTGAAAAATACTTTAGCCACTGTTTCATGAGTTTATTATGTGAATAATGAATATCATGTGAAGGCAGTTATATCATTTATATTATGAAATTTAGCTTCAGCTTAGTGGTGGGTAATATGGCCTGAAATTTCAATCACATTTATTTATTTATTTATTTATTTATTTATTTATTTATTGAATTATATGAATACAAAAACAAAAAACCTTGAGATGTTGGCTCACCCTTTGCTGTGCTTGGATAAGTTTGAAAAGTTTGAAAACCACCACAATGATTGCATGTTATAGCAGCCACGGTCAAGCACATTACTTTTAATATTTTAAAACACTTAGCACGGTAAAGACGATATTTCAAAACCCCTGGTAGCATCACGTGACCACCGGTGACTGTGATCAACTGGTGCACTGCCCACCTCTACTTCAGCTGGGTTCCAGCTAGGGAGCCAGTTTAAAGGACTCGGAGGTCCAGTGCAAAAGTTTCCTCCTGAGGAGCCAGAGGTCCTCTGATGCTGCCTGCTGGGGCTGACATGAGGGGGTAATACAGTGAGGGACACCAGCAGCTAAATATACACTCTTTAATGTCAGGGCTGACTCTGGACCTGTGAACAGCCAGAGGAGGGTTTGGGTGGGTGCCACATCCACATGTGCCAGCCACAGCTACTGTGTGTGGTATCCTGGCTGTAGGATCTGAGAGGAGATGCTGCGCGTCACACATGTTGAAGTTTACATCACACTGCGGTATTTTATCGTCTCAAGATCTTAAACAAATTAGATGTCTCCTGTTCCCTGTTGTTCAATCAAAACTGTTACATTTTCTTATCAAATAACAACAGAGCTGCAGATACAGCAGACTAGAGCAGACAGACTAGAGTTATTAGTCTTTCTTCCTCTTTTTTTCCATCATCATATTATGTTAATTGACAATTACACTGCCTTGCATAAGTATTAAACCCCCCTGGACTTTTTCCACATTTTATCATGGTGCGACCACAAATTAAAGTGGAATTTCTAGCTTAGGTTTTATAATGGACTGACAAGATTTGAGTATCTTACGGAGCACCGTTAAATCCATCATTCGAAAAAAGAAAGAACAGCAAACCTGCCAAGAGAACACTGAACTGAACTAGACTCATGCACTCCACAAATCTGGCCTTCAAGGAAGAACAGTGAGAAGAGAGCCGTTACTAAAACACAGCTGTGAGAAATCCTGTCTGGAGGAGACAATGCAATGTGGAAGAGGGTACTCTGCTCAGATTAAACTTTTTGGTCCTGCACATCGCTCCGAGCACACCTTCCAGAAAAGCAGATACACTGTGCAAAAGACACCTTCCAGCAGGACCGTAGCTGAAACCAGTGTTTCCAGCAAAGTATTTTTGCACGCATCTTAAAAATAACGCATTAAAAAGAGCTGATGCATCCAACAGATGTCTGCTTTGGTGTCCTAATTACTGTTTGCAGGGGCGCTGATAGTCTTGTACGTGGCCAGAACAGGATGATCTCAAACATTCAAAACGCTGTTCGTGTGTTAACCAAATGGTAGAAAGCCAAATGACTTCAATTCAATTTCTAAATTGTAATACTGCAAAATGTAAAGAAGTCCAAGGGGGGTGGATTCTTATGCGAGCCGCTGTATATGCAGTGCACAGTGAGAACTTCTCTGGCATCAGGTCCTGCTCAGCACTAGACAGAGACATATTGCTTGGTCACGCTGTAATGGTGTTTACAGAATAAACTCGGCATGTAAAAGTTTCATTAGAGGAAACGCTGTCTTTTCTTGGCGGGTTTTATTGGGTTTTCCCTTTTTATTTGATGCTATACTGGCTCCACGGAGCTACTATTTTAATCACTGATGGCTTTTTTAGTTGGCCTTTGTTCCACTTCCTGACGAGTTTTTAGCAAAGCTTGTAAAAAAAACTGTTTTGAAGTTCTTGAGAGGATCCGAGAAGAGAGAGCCGAAAACAGCGAGGAGGAGAGGGGAGAGAAGGAGGCAAGAAACACAACACAGAGAAGGATGGATCTCATTTGGCACATTGTAGATGCTGAGCAGCTACAGTAGGTTTACATGCATTTCACCAGGATAGCATTCAGTAGAGTGCATACCTCTGCCAAGGTCCAACAGTCCCATTTAATTCAATCAAGCCTTATCTGATTTCAAATAAAATAAATCCACTTGTCAGCAGGGTCCACATCAAATTTTGCCCATAGACACCTGTGTAGTAAAAAAAACATCCTGAATCTGTCCGTTTATCCTAATCCACACCAAATGTCAGTGGGGTCTGTTCTGGGCTGAGACCCATCCTCCAAACATGTTTCTTGAAATTCTGTTCTGTAGTTTTTGTGTAATCCTGCAGAAATCCTGTAATCCATTGGTAAAAATGCATAGATCCACGGATCCCAGTTTAGCTGCTCCTATAACTGACCTGCAAGAACTTGGCACAGCAAAGCTTTATGCTAAACGCTAACATGCCGATATTTATCAGATATAATGTCTACCATGTGCACCAATTTACTTTACCATAGTAGCTCACCGCTAATTAGTACTGAACAGAAAGTTAGAGTTGGGTGACAACATACCACTGGCTTTATACATACATACATACTTACATACATACATACTTACATACTTACATACATACATACATACATACATACAGACATACATACATACATACATACATACAGACATACATACATACATACATACATACAGACATACATACAGACATACATACTTACATACATACATACATACATACATACATACATACATACATACATACATACTTACATACATACATACATACATACATACATACATACATACATACTTACATACATACATACATACATACATACATACATACATACATACAGACATACATACTTACATACATACATACATACATACATACATACATATGTTAAGGGGTCACCAAATTAATTCTGATTCATCCAACGGGGGATATTGTTGACCAGCTTTCATAGCCATGGATAAAAGTTTAGAAATTTCATTTGCTGTAACAGATGTGAACCTCATGGTGGTGCTAGAGGAAACAACAGGGGGTCACTAAAGCTAGTGAGGCTAATTTGTTACATTATTTGTACAAAATTGTCAATCCATCTAATAGTTGTAGTAGTAGTAGCAGTTGTAGAGATATTATAGTATGGACTAAAGCAGTGGAGCAATGGCTACAAATTTTGTGAAACAAAAAGAACAATTTGCAAGTGCACATGATCTTTAAAGGGGCAGCTGTAGCTCAGGAGGGATAGCGGGTCATTGAGTAACCCCCCCAGAACCCCCTGGTCTGCCGTGATTGTTTTATCGCTTTGTTGCTTGCTTTTTTTTCCCTAGGTTCATGTTTTGAACTGTGGATCTGGAAACTGCAAGATGATCAGTGCAGTTTTTATTTTAAATCTAAGATAAATAATGTGTATTTTGACAGTATGCTTATTGACTTCCACCTATATTTCTGCAGTACACACTCTACTGAATGCAATATTGCAGTGTAAAGTCGCCTGTTGTCAGTGCGCTGGTTTATTCTGTTTTCATCACAGAATGTGATGTGACTCGATGGGTCTGTTGTGTGAGGTAACATTGATGTTGTAGAGAGATTGTTTGCATCACTTGTAGTTGACCTCTAGATGGCTCTGTTGATTAGTTCAAGATTGGAACTTTCATTTGCAGATCATTTCCCTTCATGGGAAATCCCCATTGTGTTGGCCCTTCACTCCGTTGTCCACCAGAGGGCAGCATCTCCCTCCTCAGTAGCAGCCCATACACACACTCTTAGTATCCTGGTTAAACATAACATGAATATTGTTACTCAGAGAGAGTTGTTCCAACGACGTAAAACACACGTAACAGCGGTGTTGTTTGCTATATAACTTCTCTTCATCATGTTTCCAGTGTGATCATGTTTAGGACTCACACACAGACTTTCTTCACTGCGTGATCCTGAGGGACATTTTGACTCTCTGTGGAATTATATTGCAGTGTTGACATTTCCAACCTCTGGCCCTCTCTGCTTGTTTATGATCATAAGCTGTTTATGATCACTGAGGAAAGTGTAGTGGGGGAGAAGCACCTTGAAGAAGAACAGTGACACAAGAACATGGAAATGTGGGATAAAATCCAGGCTGGAGCAACGAAGAGCTAAAATACTACTAAAGTAAAGTCAGGTTGTATGCAACTAAGAACTGAAACTAAACACCGCAAATTTTGCTTTGATGCAAAAAAAAAAAAAATCCCCAAATGATGCACTGAGGCGTTGTACATCGGCAATTTGACCATCTATGCAAAAAATGTGATGAGAAACTGATGGTAAAATGATGGACTCACATGTAAAAATAAAAAGAGGGTTCATGGTGTAATATTTTTAGATTTAAACTGAAGAGTATTAAGGTTTTTAAAGGACCTGAAGGACCACAGCTCACTGGAGAGGGAGTTTACCACCGTGTTACATCTCATGAAAAATAAATAAATACAAATCTAAAAATCCAATCCAATCCCAACGCAGAAGTTACCAAACATTTATCAAGATGTTTTATCGTTGTAAATGAACACAATCACAATCACTGTGTATCTGTGTACTAACAATTGTCCAGAGATACAATATGACTGGATGTGGTTGAAATAACGGAACGTAACAGATCTGGCCGTGTGACCCATCAGTGATCCCAGCCGCAGGAGCTTTGATGTCACCCAGGCTCCTACAGAATGTCTTTATATAATACCAATTCTCAAAACATGTGTTGTTCACTGGAAAAGAGGATATATGATGCATTGTTTAAAGTAATGAACACACAAGCTACTAATGCCTGGCTCATCAGTTTCAGTCAGCCTTACTGGTCTTTACTCAGTGTTGCTCAGCTGTTGTTGTAGTTTTCACGCTTTCAGTCCATATTTGTTTACTACTGCCTGTCACCCCTTAGCAAAAAGAAGTTTCTTCAAGTGTATTACAAGTATACTTATTTTATACTAAAACTGAGACAGTATACTTTAATTCTACTTTTTACATACTATATTTTATACACTTAAGAAAAGTATAGTGAAGTATACATGGCTTATACTGAAGCGTATAAAGAATAGTCTACTACTAAGTACATTAATACTTAGACTTACACTTAGACTTTAATACTAAAGCTTATACTTGTACTTTAGTATACTGTAACGCCCCTCGTGGACTGTGGCGCAAAGACTCTTGGGTATTCTGTTGTTGTTGGTGTAATTATGGTTCATGAATGTGTTTGTGAATAAGATGATGTGTAAGACGGTTGTGGGTTAATTCACATCCTCGTTCTGTGGTTAAATTGTGTCGAGTTAACAACAATGATAAAAATGTTGGCACCATGAGTGAAGGGGTGTTTTCTGGGAGAGACTTGCTGTCTGTCAAGTTGAAAGAATGCAAAATAATAAATAATAAATCTTTGGCTAAAACTTGGCAAACTATAAATGCAGAACCTTGATATTTTTTGATTAAAGTACAGACTAAGGGCAAATCATTTACTTGTACTTACATGTAATTTAGTAGAGTAAACATGTTTTAACTACACACTGTTGCTTTGAGGTGTTATTCCTGTTATAAACTTGTTTGATAATAAACTAAAATGAGGATTAGAAGTATATACTTAGTACACTAGTAGAATATAGATGAGTGTACTTGTTATATACTTGAAAGTGTACTTCTTTAAACTTAAGATGACCTTATAAAGTATATTTAAAGTATACTTCTATTAACTTAAAATGTTCCAATTTAGTCAGAAGAAGTATTTATTATATTGTATTACATGTACATGGTCCATAGTATACTTGCTATACTTATATTCCAGCATACTTAATAAAATGTTTTTACTTTTTGCCAAGAGACAACAGCTCAGTTTCCCAAAGTTGCAGCACCAATTAACCGACTGAACACTGTTTGGTGCTTAACCAGCAGACAGATTTAGCGGACCAATATCAAGTTCATCAGGTTTGCTAACAAATTTGCAAGAACAACAGAAAACAAAGCTTGCTCAGCGGGGTCACAACTCCTCTCTGTTTTGGCACCTCAGTGGTGGAACCAACTCCCGACCAATGTCAGGGCAGTGGAGTCACTATCGACGATGACATGTTGCGGTTTCTTCCTTGTGACAAATGTGCTTATTGCAAGTCACTTTGGACAAAAGCACCTGCTAAATGCCCTGCATGTAAATGTAAATGTCAACAACTCTGTGAGGTGATAATATGTCGGTGATGTGTGAACCATTGGACCAGAGCGCACAATGAGATGCCACAAATGCATATCATTGGAGGGAAGTTTTGCATGTAAATTCAGCATTAACATTTGTTTTGTTTATCAAACATAATTTATTTGTAAATGCAAATCAGTTGTAAATGACAGTAATTATTACAATTTTTTATTTCAAACTAGAGAATAGTGCCAAATCATAAGACAGAATTGCATCCTTTCTGGAAATATATATCACTATTGAGGCTTTAAAATGTCTGTTTTCTTCATGCTTTCAGTCAACAAACAAATGCATTCAGCTCTACTGTACTGAGATGTCAACTGAAGCGGATATCTCCAACCCTCTACAAACAAAACCAAAACTGCCTGCACTGGTGAGACGCCACTAAAGGTGCAGCAAGTGAGAAAATAAGGGGAGTTTGCGTGGAGTGATCTCTCGATGTCATATACAGTAAAAGCTGCAAAATGAAAACAGACAGGCTGCATGCATCGATACCAAGACAGGGGGAATAAAACATTCAGGAAACAGAAAGTTATCGAGGCAGAAAGAGAAAGAGAGCTTTAAGAGCGGGGCATGGGCCAAACAACAGAAAGGAAGAGATTAGTCAGAGAGAGAGAGACGCAGAGTGAGAGTCGGCTCGGATCGCTGGTGTGGTTCAACATGTTTCCTGCCAGTGATAATAATAGCGCTGTTGTGTTCCTCTCTCAGAGAAGCGTGGGAGGAGGATGAGTGCCGATGCGACACGTGGGATGGCCGCTTGTTACTGTCACTACAGGGGAAACAGCAACATCCCCTTTCACGCAAATACACACTAATAATACCCACACACACACACACACACACACGCTGGTTGCTCATGCACGTAAACAGACAAGTTTATTCTTGCACAGCTTCTTTGGAATCCTGTTTGTTGACATTAACAAAAACTGATGCATTCGCTTCAGCCCATTTTCTGTGAATTGACTCGGCCCGTCTGATTGACTTAAACACTCTTTTGAGTCCAGCAATTATTTACATTCTTACAATCAACATGGTTTTCTTTTTCTCAGAACAGCAACCAAAAGTTTGATTTTGATTCAGTTTATCCATAGGTCTGATGCTCATTTCTGATACAGGCTGGAGTACATGGCCAGTGGTCTTGCATAGCTAGACCTATTGTCACAACACTGTGTCAGCACTGGAGAAAGGCCTGCCTGCACCTTTTATCATTCCACTATAGGTGGGATCGTCTTGTGGATACAAATCTGTGCTGCTGCAGCGCTGCTCCTGCCTTCCATATCGGTTTACCTCTGATAATTATCAGTAAATATGATGACATTGTTTTCCTTTACTTCTATTGAAAGAGTGAAAAAGTGGGAGGGAGAAAAAGAGGGAGAGAAAAAAAAAAGAGTTCACAGGAAAAAAAACTCCTCTTCACCCATTGTACTCTCTTCATGTCTGTGACATATTCTACAGATATAGACTTTAAAACTTTTGTGAAACACTGGTATGACATCCATATGACTGCGTACAGGTCACATTCAGATCTATTTTTGCAGTTAAGTTTGCTGACTGCATCTTGTGCGGCTGTGACACTGTCGGGCTGACAAGATCTCTCAGTAGATGGACATATCACTACTGGCAAAGTACCTTAACTGCTGTGGAAGCTCCTTCCATAAAAGGTGTCTCCAGGACTGTAATTTGCCACGGTGACACACTCATACACACAGACTGGCAAGGTGAAAGCATAACCAGCCGACACTGTACATGGCTGCAGGTGAAAAAGCCATAAATATAGTGACAAGCCCAGGTGAGGCTGTCACAGCTGCAGGCTATTACTGTCGCAAGTCGACCTAAATCAGCATATGACTTCAGTTCATTTTATGATCGACTTACATTCACATCGCCGTCTAGAATTTGATGCTGTGCTGTTCTTAGCCAACTACATTGTAACTGTGATTGGTTTTGAAAATATTCATTACATATTTTCTCTTGCATGCATGCGTTTACTCACTCCTGCTATGAAATACGGGCGCCTAAAGGCCTCCGTGGTCACACTGTGACACGGCAGTCACTTTTGCATCAGCTCTTCTAACACAGGAAGTCGTCAGTTTTGCGATTATTTTGGTGCGGCACGTCTTCTCGTGTACATGGAAACACACGCACAACCACACTCTCATTCATACATGAACCTGTCTCCCCCCCACCCACAAAAGTCACCTTCAGGAGACTAAGTCAGCACCAGATATACCAAAAAATTTGCAATTTGCAATTTGAAAACCACATGTGAAACTGATTCAGACATCATCACCGTCAACAGCCATGTGAAACAATATGTGAGAACTGACTTCAGCACTGGTCACTGAAGCTGTTTTTGGAAGAATATGTTGTCAAATTTTCCAACACAGGAGTGCTGGTTCAATCCGAGGGTAAACTGGTGTTTACTAAAATAGATTTGACTTTTCGTTCAATATCCTCAATGTCTTTCTTCAACTTAATACAATTATAAAGACTTTGCAGGATACACAGCTTTAGCCTCTACCACAGGGGTGAGAAGTCTCTCTGCCAAAAAAAAGATTTCCTTTTGAATCTAAAAATGTTAAATACTCAGCAAGAGAATACAAAACGTGATGAAGTGTAGAGAGTACTGAGATTAAAGGTGTAGGTGGGATCCACTAAGTGCCTTGGCGGCCGGAGATTTTGACATTTTGTTTTGGAGCCAATTTAAAGACATGACAGGTGTAATATAATAGAACATCTTGGATCTTGAAAGGACTCTGCATGGATAAGGATCCCATTTTTCTGTATAACATAAAATGGGGTGAATCTTACCCCAGAATTCCACTGCTCACATGTACGATGTGGAACGGCACCTCCACAGTTTTGCTCCGTGCTCCGACGTCTCTGATCCTCCTCTGGCTGGGTTTTGAGTGCCGCGCAGTGCAGCACTGCCGTTTAGCTGGAGTTGACCAAGGAGTTCTCGGAATAATTACAGAATCACATGTGACCGCGGTTATACCTGAGTGTTGTAAACACAACAATAGACACAAGGTTGGTTGATTGGTCCCAATGGAAGGACTAGTAGACATGCTTGGTTTTATGAAAATGAACCAGACGCTATGTTGTCGTTCCAGTGTCTGACTTTCAACTTGATGTGCCGTGCTCTGGCATCCAGCAGAAAAAGAAGCCTTGCCTATCTGAGAACTGAAGGGTCTAGTCTGCAGGAGCTGCAGCCAAGTAGATACGCAACCCAGTGGAGTTAAAACAAACACTAGAGTGAAACCTATCAGCTCCGCTGCTGTGGCGGATTGGAGATGGACCCAAAACAGATCTGGTGGAAGCTGCTTTTGTTTCAAAACTGGCACGAGTCCGATGCAGTTACAGGAAGAGAGATGTGTGTCATCAACATAGTGAGAATTGTTTTGAAAAAAAATGCCCGATTGGCAGCTTGTACACAAACAGAAGATAACGGTCCAAGCACTGATCGTTGTGGAACTATGTATTTAACAATACATGGGGCAAAATCTTTTTTTGTCCACCAACCAAATTGCCAGTGACTGTTCAAATCTTACCAACCACTCAGTATATCATCTTTTAGTGATGCTAGAGGGTTTAGGTACAGCACTGTAGTTTGAAGCTAAAGGCCACAGATCAAGTTGCCGTATTTAACAATTTGAGGGTGAGAAGGTGTTAAAAATGTCCACATTACAATGAAAAAAACAGCTCCAGCTGTGTTATACATTGTGTTGTGTTGATTACTTACATTATCCTAAATGTTTCCATCAATGTTTAAACCCACAGAAATCTGTTATTGTAGTCAAGGTGCAAGTGTTTTTCATTTGGTCATTAGAAATGAACAGAAATGGAATAATGGTTATACGAGAGCAGTCCCTAAACATAATGATGCATTCTGTCAAATGTCAGTCTTCCTATCATTTGGTGAACAGTGAGAACCCTGAGAAGTTTCTGTAACAGTCTTTCCTCCTACTTACTGTACCTCCACATACCACCCACCTCTCCAAATACCCACCACATGTTTGCACATACACCTACAACTTTTTCTTAAATCGATCTCCCCAAGTCCCTTCCACAGAAGAAAACTGATACATGCAAATGAGTGATTCCTTTGTAACTCCCACACTGAAATAAAAAGAAATGCAGCATGTTTGCATAGTAATTTGTCAAATTTAAGATTCAAAACAGCAATGCCCACAAAACTCAGTAAAAACAGGAAGTTAGTGGTGAAAGACACTGACCTTGTTCCCATGGCAGTCGATCTGAAACTACACCAATTCAGTTAAGATAAAGGACTTTTTACTGGACAGATTTACTGTCTTATGCCACATTCCATCCATATAGCATGGCTGAATGGATGGACATGACACCAAACCATCTGAGCAGAAATCAAAAGCAAGTTAATTCACCACACAGAAAAATTGTGACCAAAGAAACTTGGGGCTGTAAGGAAGTAAGCTTACCAGATTTCAGTATCCCGCTCCTCATTTCTGTGAAAGGCTACTGGCGTGAGGTTATGTCAGCTGCTACAACCCTCATTTTTTTACCAAATGTTCAGTCAAGTTACATTGCTGATAATGCAGGCACCAGACTGACAAAAAAAAAAACAAATTAACTCATGAAATAAAAAAAGGTCAAGCTTGATGCAAAAAAGGTCAGAAGCCAACCCAGCATCCATTTCTGTGCCTTCACGAGCCTGACATTGTATGCGAAAACAGTCAGGAACTCCTTAAAGACGCACTGAACAATCCCGGGCCTTCAGCAACTTTCAAACAGTATAAAGGAGGTATTTGTAAGATATGGCCAGAATTTTATTTTAAAACATTCAAAACATGAAATAACCTTACTATGTAAAAGAAGTCTATGTGCTCTGATGCAGAGACATGTCTACAGAATCCAGCATGCTGACAAGCTAGCTCTGACCCGTTCTGTCTCAGGCTGTCCAATGCAGTTGCCTTATAGCCGGCCGTGATCCGACGTCCCAGCCCTGGAAAACTGTAAGGCCACTAGGTCTAAGGCTAACGATGAGCTTATTAGCTAACTGCAGCTAGCTCCAGCCAAGAATAACTAGCAAAGAGCGGCCGCTGTAGGTAACTCTGGTGATATTAACCCCCCGGTGAGTGCCAGGCTATGAAGCTGAACTTTTTGTAGTAACCAAATTGTGTAATTACATCGTCACTTGATGTACTGGGGCCCCAAAAATGTTTTCCCATATGCTAACATTTGAGCTTTCCTACCCCAGCGAAATGACTCATTTCACTGTCAGAATGTGTGCCACGGTGTAATAAAATGTCCAAAGTCTAGAAGAACCGAACAATTAAATTCTTTATGCCCATTCAAGTGAGCTGAGTGCTAAGTTAGCTGGCTCAGCTGGCAAAAGCCTGTAATGCGCATGCTCCTTGAGCCCCACAGTGCTATGTGGAAGACAGTCGAGTCATTTTGGTTCATGGGCCACTGAGCTGCTTTGCACTCCTTTTAGCTTTTATTTGCTTTTTATTTATCCAAAAGCAATTACCAACTGCAGCCTGCTGGCAAACACTTCCTTCTTTTACCATCTCGAATCTGGAAATCATAACTTGATAGTACTCAGACTGTTGTATTGAGAACTGGATTTCCAGGTGGTTATGGCATTTGCAGCCAGTTCAAAATTGTGTATTGTTGGCTACCTGCATTATTTTATTATTTTTTTTTTTTAACTCGCATGGTGATAGCATTACATCAATGTTCAACATCCTCGGCGACATTGCCAGCAGTTTCCCAAAAAAACAAATGTGCAAAAACACCAATAAAACATTACATTTGGTAAAAGATGGATATGTGCCTGATGAGAAATTGAGATATGCTATTTGTGGTACACACACAGGCCTGGAATGAACTGCCTTGAAAATGATTGACAGCCCAGCAAAAAAAGTTGGTAAGTTTGGTAGTTTCCCTGAGCGTGACGATAGTAGACACAAGTGTGCTCCGTGACTTAATTTACCATCAAGGCGTGTTGTCGCAGCACTGACAGCTTTGCAGCAAAGTTGAAAAAGCTAAGTAAAACTGAGAGACTTGCGGGTTGCCACTTACATTCGGAGGCAGAGGAACAGAGCAGCAGATATTACTGCAAAGCAGTAGGAAATATAATGACTGGTTGTAATTCCATGTGCTGTGTTTGCTCTGGTTGGGTCCTGTCGGGTAGCTTGGATGCTATTTTTGACTTATAATGACACCACATTTTATAGGGATCATCAGGAGGGCTGAATCATCCATATTCTCCCACAAAGAGAACAAGATAAGGCCAAGGGGAACAAATCTATGACAGGTGTCGTCGACAAGACTAGAACAGGAATCATACATTTCTTTCCCCCCTCTTTTTAATGTTCAAACAATTCTGAAACGGCTGTGGTCGTTGGGCTGTGTTGTATGGGCGTGTGTATGGTTTTCTCCAGAAGTTCTTGGCTTTCTCTTTAAACCGAGCAGCTACAGGAGGGCTGAAGTATAAACCCAGGAAGTCCTGTAACACCGCATCCAAGCAAAGGTATTTAAAACTCTACTTTTAGCTACAGAGCAGTTTGGATTGTTTGTGTGTGTGTGTCCGTGCTCAGAAAGTCAACTGAGGTGTAAAGTTAAAGTTTTGTGAAGCTTCGTTCTACACCTACAGTACACCAGTACACTACTCCAAAGGTGTTCAACACCAGACGTGTGTGGAGTCCTGGTTTTAGGAGAGGGATTGTTTATCTTTTTGGCAACAGGTTCCAAGTTCTCTGAACCAGAACAAAGGCCAGACTACACAGACGGAGCAGGCAGGCGAGCCGTGGTGGAGGAGAGCTTCCGTATCATCCGCTCAGTCACAGACAGCGTGATTATTCCCCGTAGACTGACAAAGGCAAGCCGCAGTCTTAAATATAGGTCTCTCTTCCTGTCAAATGACAGAGGTTCAGATTCTGGAGTGACAAAAATGTTACCCATAATTGCTACTGAAAGACTGAACTTTACACATAGAAAACTCAACTCATCCAAACACAACTGATGAAACTGGAGACGTAACAAAGCGTCTAAAAGCTGGTCTAAAGCTGGATTTTGGATTGGTCAAAACTAGAGGTTAACAGTTTATTTTCCATTTTGAGTTGTAGTTAAGAGCTGGATTTCTCACATTTCTGATACTACCAGAACTCTAGACGTGTATCACATGAGATCAGGCTTTTATTGTGCTTTTAAGTAAATAAATAAAAAGACAGGTTGCTGGACAGTACAGGCAAAAACTGTAGGGGTGCTTACTAAAGGACTAAATCGATGTTAAATATTAAATTGATAAATAAAAACTCAGCGACATGTGCACGCTCAGAAGCATAATAGAGCTAGTTATAGTATAGTTGTAAGTAGAGTTTGCAGAATAACAGCCTAGCCTAGCATAGCCTCGATAGGCTAAGGACTATCTGTTGTTCACTCTCAGCAGCATTTTTTCGTTGTTGTTCCTTACCCTTCAATATTAAAATATGAAAATATGTTTTACAGTGGATAAATAGAAAATAATTAGCTTAATAATGAGACCGCGACAATTAGATTTTGGGTCTCAGGACCTACACCCCTTGTATTTCACACACTGATTTTTATTATTTAAAAGGAGAAAAAAGGAATTTAAAAAAGGAGAGGAAAATATCAGCCTGAAAGATGCTATCCATCCAAGAGACAGCAGCTGTTGGAGAGTGCAGGGACAGTCCAGAGAAACTGTGTGATTGTTAAGCCTCATTTGAAGCAACCAACATAAACATTTTGAGTTTAAGTTGCAGTTGGTCTATGAAACTCTTTTTGTTCCGTTACCCTCACCAGAGTGTTCATTTTATAAAATAAGCACTGAAGATAACTATAGCTATGTGTGAAAGAGAAGTTGTTAAAATGCAAACATTAATTTGCTTGGCAACTTTGTGTATGTTTGATTAGCACTCAGCAGTGAGTTCACTCACACCATACAAGGATCCTTCCAAGTTAGGCATTAGGGGCCTGCTAGCGTTGTGGCTGAGGTTAATACAGGTCATGTTCTTGTGGTGACACTCAGAGTAAAAGCGCAGCTAACCGTAATTCTAAAAACACCAGCAGAGCTGACCAGAGACACAATGGACTGTGCCGGCTCAGGCCTGTGTGAACTGACCAATCAGAACAGATTGGGCTTCTTAGGAGGCGGGCCTTAAAGAAGACCAGACAAAAACAGAGAGTTTCAAACTGACAGTGAATACAAAGTTACAGTTAAGTTTACATTAAGTTAACATGTGAACACATTATTTTAACACCAAAGGTCATATTGATATCATGTTTATGTTAAGAAAAGGGAAATGATTATTGTTTGAAAGTAATTAATACTGCAGAGATAAGATGACCGTGTTTTGTTAGCATCAGGAGGCTCGTGGAAATTCAAAAAATGCTGATTTCAACATTTTGTGCTCAGCATACTACTGCCCTTATGTGTTATCTGACATTGTCGTTAGCTACCGTTGCATTGCGTTGGCATTAGCAACATTAGCATTAGTGTTGTCAGCTTTAGCTAGCTAGCTTTAGCAATGTTTGCTACAACAACCTGGTGACCACTTAAGGGGGCAGATGCCAGTAACAGCAGTGTTGTACTGTGAATGCCACAATTCATCCCTTTTCAGTCCCTGCTTCTTATAATTGTTTAAGAGCAGTGACATATCCACAGCTCTATGCTCATTCTCTGCCATGCTTTAATATTGTCAGACATGATAAACACTAGCTGTCAGGTTCTTTGAACTGATGCATCTGGTTGTATAGCAGCCTTTCAGGTGAACAATGTACGGGTGTTTGTTCATGAAAAAGTAATTGCTGACCAGATGTCAGAAGGAGTGGTCCAACACTGCAAAGGGGAAGTTAGTCGTGGTGTTGTAGCTGCAGCCGTACAGCCTGTGAAACTTGTTACATGTCCTCTATATACAATGATCTCTACCACTGCGAAAACACACCAAAGTAGGTTTCATTCAACTTTTTAAAATACTGAATACCACTAAGAAGTGCTGTTCAAATGTTTCTGTTGGTAAGTGATAGTGATCTAAGTAATTTTTCTGTCAGCTCACTGGTTTGTACGTCAGCCTGCATGTGTTTGTGTCAGCACTGCAGTCAGTTTCTCTTGTGGTGGAGGGGAGGGTGTCATGACACTTCATATAGTGGCTCTGAAATGCCATGCCAGGAAGTGAAGTAGGCTAAAGCGGAGTTCTAGCTGCGGGGCTGACGACACAGACACGGACGGAGGAGCACCACTGACACAGCACTCCATGGGTAAGTGCAGTTAAAGATTTTAACACAAGTTTGTCCAAGCTGTGCGCTTTTTTTAAAGGATGGCTGCGTTGCTGAGGTTGGTTCAGCAGAAAGCAGCAGTGCCACACAGAGCAAGTCATTCAAACCTGTGGCTCTCTCTCTCTCTGCTGTATATACTGTTACAGTTATCATTCCGCTTTTGTTAGATCTGGTTTGTTGCACCAGTTCATGTGTCCAGAGAGCAAAGCTACACATCTGATGAAGCTATTATGCAACAGAGTGCATGGCTTGGCGATGATTTCATATCACCAGCTCAGCAGATTCATATCAGGACAATATGATTTTCAAAATGCTCCACACATTTCTGTCACTCAAATGAATTATTACCATCAAACTTTAATTGAAAAATGTTGTTTATCATTGACGTTAAAGATGCAGAGAGGTTTTATTTCTCATGTAATTCATCACAGCCGATCACAAATCACCCTTTACTTAGCCCTGAGTGCCTCGATGGCATCCAGTCGAAAAGGATTTTTGTCTGTTTCTGAAACAGTGGATCCTTGATTTTAGACACAAGCGGACAAAGGCAGGCTTCTTAATTGTAACCTGTAACGGTGAACTTTGCAAACTGAAACAGCAGCGCTCGCAGACCGATTTGGACAGCAGCGGCTATTTAATCAACGTTATCTCAGTGAGTTTGAAAACTCTGACTGTGGCATTTGACCTGCCAAATTTGTGTTGTAAGTAAGTTTAAATTACTCTTGTGCTGAGTTTTACATATTTTACATATGGCTATGAATGCTGCAGTGTGTGACAGAGTGTGTTTCTGCTTCATACATGTCCCTATACAAATGAATATTCAATGGATACTATAAATTGTAATGATGTGACAAAATATCCTCAATGACAAGGATAAGGATTTCACCCAACCCTGCTGAGGTGTCACTCAAAAAAATCTTGTTCCTTGAATCATGTCATTACTCAGCCTTGCAAATTTCCCCGTTTTGGGACTAATAAAGGATTATCTTATCGTATTTTCTCTGACATCTTTGAAAGCAGCCATGCTAAGCTATGGTGAAGGTGGCACTGCTGTGAGGTGACGGCAGTGTGCCGATCTGTTTTTTTCACACTTTAGTGGCTTTCTTTATTGAGTAGTTTGTGGTAAGGAGGTTATAAACTTTGTTTACTGTTTGAACGCTCGACTGTACGGAGCCACGTAAATCCAATCCAGTTAGAGCACAGCGATATGTTGCAGCAGGGACAATTCCGCTGTGTTCTCTTTTTTGAAATGGATGCCAAATGTTTTGTGGCATGCTGGCCTTTATTCGACATGTAAATATAAAGTCATAAAAAATACAAAATGTAGAGTTGGATTGAAGACTGCAGTAATTGAGTTAGAGTTCGGTCATAAAACCCAGTACTGGTCTTTATATAGCTCAGAAAACTTTAAAGTGTGCACGTTCATTCTTGACCTTTGGGGAAGCATAACGGCAGCCACAGAGCGACTCTGAAAAATATTGCGTCTCATGCTGGCATAAGATGGGACGGGGTGGACAGAGAGGTGGGAATAAAAAATCAGCGTCAGAGAACAGAGAGAGAAGGGGAGGTTGAACAGAGACAGGAACTGAAAGGAAGGAAGAAAAGGAAAGACAGAGAAAGCCTGAGTCCAAGTCAGACAATGAGGCTCACTTTCTGTCACATTCAGCATTCTGTGATCCCTCTGAGGTTCAGTGATGTGGTTACAGCGTTGCCTGTGTTAACCATGTGCCTCCACTTCCTCCAGCTGCACAAAAATGGGGTAATGATGGTTGATGGAGGCCCACCCGGCTGTCGATCACGACCTTACACCCCTTTTTTGTATCATCGACTAATTACAGCCAAACTTAGCAGAATAATAGAACACTTGAACGCACATCAGATTGGAAAGAAGGAGCAGAAATTATGGAATCCAAAAATATGAATTGGGAAATAATAATTTCTCGTGTTCCTTGATGGTTGAGTTTGGGGGGGGGGGGTTAATTATACATTAGCGAGCCACTGGGGGGCTGATCAATATGTTTTAGATTCCCATTTTAAGGGGCTGTGGTCTATTTTTATATACAGTCAATGATGTTGGCGCTGACTTGTCTTTCATTTGACACCTTTTGAAAAATGCAAAACTAAAATCTAAAAAGAAGGGGCAGTTGTGGCTCAAGGGTAGAGCCAGCATCTTGCTATAGGAAGGTCGCTGGTTCGAGACCCCTGGTCTGCATGTCGAAGTGTCGTTGGGCAAGATACTTAACCCAAAACTGCTCCTGATGTGCTGGTTCGCACCTTGCATGGCGAGTTACTGTGAGTCACTTTGGACAAAAAGCATGTGCTAAATGTAGATAAATGTAAAATCTGATCTGACGACAGAGGGTAACAAAACTGCTAACAAAGGACTGTTGGAGGTGTGATAATAAGTGAGCAGTGTAAAAATGGATGCAACAGAACTGTTTGACAGGAGACGGAGATGACACAAGTGTGATTCCTTTTTCTGCAACTCAACTGACTGTACAGCCAGCTCACACTAATATCAAATATAGGCTAAACTTAAAAATAGACAGCTTTAGTCACTGAACTCATTACATACAGTACGGGAAGCGACCAAATGTTTGGAGAGTGCGTCAAGCTTGTTTGGTTTTGCCTTGACTCAACAAAAGGCCGTGGTTTCAGGCTGGGCAGGTGACTCACTGCAACAGGAACCAGTAGTCCTCACTAATATGAATATCATATGTCAAACCACACCATTCACTGTGCCACTGCTGTGTGTGACGGTGCTGCTGCAGCCGTGCAAATCTTCCCCATCGGCTCATACACTCGAGTTTGTGGTCCGGACAATCTTCGCTGGACACATTTGTCTGTGTAAGTTTGATCAGTGGAGATATGCAGCTGCCTCTGCATTTCGCGTGGTTAACCAGCGGTTAAGTCAGTCATCGCAGTAACACACTTTCAGCTAAGGTCTCAAACTAAACAAACCTGCCTTCTGCGTCATCGATGGGCTGGGAAGATAAGCATCCTTGATGTACTTGTAGTTTCTAATATTTTATACTGGAGGTCTTTACAAGGATGTAACATTGTAAAGATATTGCTATGAATTGCTGCTTTGTAGTCTTATGCATCCCAGTCTGTGTATGTAATTTTTAATGTGTGAATACTATGATTTATGTGTAGAAAAATTAGTATACAAATATATATATATATATATATATATATATATATATATATATATATATATATATATATATATATATATTTAGACTGAAAAACATGAAACCTACACTAGTGATCTGATTTGACCAATGGGCGCAGCACCCATTGAACTTCTGACCTTTCCACTTCCTGTCAAATAATTGCGTCAATTGTTTTTGGAAGCAAGCATTAGTGAAATCTGTTGAACATTCATAATGGGTCCTTTTTTTAACTTCCCAAAACACCCACGCATGGAGACTGAAATGAATCAAAACTTGGAAACAGGAGTGACTGTGACCCTAACAGGGCTAATACAGGCGACATTGAATAGGTTTCATAAAGGTGAAGACACAACACTAACCGTTACTGACCAGGACCAAGGAAAGCCCCTGGAGGATGGAGAAGTTGAAGGGGGCCTGCACCGACCCGTGACCGCCTGCTGCAGCTGAGGTTGATGGCATTGCTGTAGATGATATTAGCAATCATCCCCAATAGGGCCCAAGATGGCTACTTCTTCAAAAACGACGTCACAGATTTTGTTTGGAGTCAGCATCTACCAACAACGGATTCAACAACTGACGAAAAGCTTCAGCATCTCAGCAAGAAAGTGTGGGACACAAATTTGGTATGGAGAGAAAACTCCTACATTTTTGTTTGGCCAGTGTTCAACGAAGCATCAGTAATGTCGAGATGGTAACAGTGGAGTTCAGGTTGGTGTTAGTGGGGCTGTGTACATAATGTCAACGCTGCAGCAGTGTTTTGAGACAACGCAAATGCTCTACGTGTTTTTATGGGTCAATGGTGCATCTTTAAAAAAAACTTGAACTTGAGCCAAACCATGCGACATCTGGAGGGCTTTGTTGTTTGAGGCCCCAAACATAGATATTTTCATGGAATAGGTGAGGAAAACTGAGGAAATGAAGACCAGGGACACACTATCAGCAGCACTCAGGAGTTCCTTTCCCTAATGAAGTCGTACAGAGGTGCATTGATAGACTCGTGCAAACTGATACGCATATGTCTGACACTTCTCGTCACATCAGTAAGCTGTGAGAACAGTTTTTTTTTTCTTGTCTGCGTCGTTTCAAAAACCATGTGAGCACGAGCAGCTGGGACTCTCGAACTGGTCACACTGTTGCTAATTTGTTGGCTATAAGCACTGAGAGAACAAGGGCCCTGGACAGCAACAAAACCATTGATGCCTTCTCATTCAACAACAGTTGCATTGTGTTGTTAAGTCTAATGGTGAGTGCATGATTGTTTTGTTGCTCTGTTTTATAGCTCTACATTTTATGAATGTATATGTATATTTAAATATATATAATATATTCATTTATGGAACGGAATCCTGTTGATTAGTCGAACCCGTGTCCATGGCACAGTTGTGTAAAATGTAAAATTCATGTTCATGTCAGCAGGCTTGTGAACCTTAAACCTATATCCCTTAAGCTGAATATCTGGCTTTGTGACTGCCTCATGTGTGTATGTGTGACACAGTGTTGCAATTGAAATGAAACTGTGGCAACCCACACATTAATGAGAGAGCCTAAATTTCAGAACACATTCACACTCCACTAGCTCTTTATATGTCTGTGTCAAATAAAGGCACAAATGTCCCTTTCTTTTGACTTCTCAGCCATGTTTATGTGTTGGTGCCACGGATAAAGATGGAAGCAGAGTCTAACAGGCAAAGACGAGATGAATAGAAGACACTGGAGGCTAACAGAAAGAACTCTGTGACTTTGGTGAATGCTGACTTTGGTTAAAAAAAACACACTGACACAAACAACCTGGTGCCTATTGTTGCTCACCACCTTACAACCAATGTATTTGGTATCCTGTCTGTCTGGGGCAAGTCAACCCACGTGAGAAAATCAAGGTGTTTCGCTTTTCTGACTGTGTGAACGTAGTTAGCTTGTTAGCCTTAGCTAGCTTGGGAGCTTCTGGCAAGGTGGACGTATTTCAGTAACCAGGCTTTAATCGGTTCACCTCACCTTCCAACTCTTCACCCACTTTTGATGAGCCCAGAGTTTAGAAGAAACAAGTGTAGTTTCTGGGCTGTCTTCCTCAAAGATATCGGCGTGTAGTATGTTGATAAAAAATTCTGCGGAGGCAAGGCTGGGTGGAATGATAGAGCAATCTTTATTAAACCAGACTTGAGCCGAGCATCCGAGCAGAGTGTGGCCCCACATCTGATGTTCACCAATCTCGGGCAGAATAATGCCAAACGTTTCTGCCTTCCTTGCCCTATCGGAACTCCTACGCCTTAGCTCTTAGGAATTCTACCAAGTGCCACCCCCCTTGTCTCTACTCGTGAGACCCTTCTTAAAGTCCCTCGGGCAGAGCTTGCTTGCTCCTAATTGGTTACTGTGATGGGTTGAAGGTCCATCTCCCATAAATGACCAAATCTGTTACTGTCCCTGTTCGGGCTTGTATTCCAAAATTACCTAGATGAGCCCTCTATCCTTTTCTGGAGATGTATGTGTTTAGATATCATCCTCCATCTGACACAGCAGTCAGGCTCCAATTCAGTCCCTATAGTGGCCTTGTCTCCTGCTAACCTTTGACCCACACAGCTAAATGCTGACTCCAAGGTCTCTTGGAGCTGTGAGCCCCGTATTGTCTGCATTCCCTAACTCACACAAGAAGGAACAGGTTAAATTTAAACTGAGTTGAATTAAAGGCCAGAATGTGTTGTCGTCCAGACACCTCATATTCCCCCCTTCGAGACCCTTTAGGTCTCGAAAAAAGGCACATCTGCAATAATATACGTCTATCCAACTCCTGTTGCAGTATATCTGTTTTCAACAAAGGGCTCCTCATCCAATCCTATTGCTAAGTTCAGAGTCCTAATTTTGTGTTTTTGTGAACTGCAATTTAGGGAAACTAATTATTTAACTTCTTATTAGGCCCTATAGCACATTATTTTATGTTACTTTATGACTAGATAAGCTCACTATTTATCCTAATTAGGTCGAATTCGGCTACCCTTAGTCTCATCTGCAGGACTCCCCTCAGGTACACTTTTTCAGTAAACTCTGAAAAATGGTTCTTATTCTCGAAGTCTTTGCTTATGGCTTCTTATGTGTAGTTGTAGGGGAATTTCACAAATCAGCTGTTGCATCCCATTCCAAAAATATACCCCTTCTAAGGAGTATCAAAAAGAAATAGGAAACCTTACTAATCAACTATGGAGCATCCACGCCTTCAAGCCAATCCAGGCAGGGAGTCTCCTTTGTAATTTATAACTTATCAATGGAATGACCATATGCCAATTGGTCATTGGACTCCGAACTTTTCACAGGTCCTATATTATCAAAATATATATATCATCGTGTGATGGTACAAGTAAACCTAATTAAAGTACTATATCATTAAGATTATTGCTCATTCCATTGTTCATTTGCATGCGTTACAGGATTACAACAAAACATAACATTTCCACATCATTACATATGGATATACATGTGAGTACATAGGAATCTGTCTAACTCTTCATAACAAAACAAGCATATCATCCTGTTATGAATTGGTGTCACTGGATCTTCTTTCGTATTCATCGCCTGTGAGGGGATTTCCAACGTCTTCCCCTGGTGCTCCAGTGCTTCCAACTTCTTGCCCTTGGAGAGATAGATGTAAAGGCTGCTACCTTTGGAGATGCTCTGGGTCAGCAAAACCTGTATGAACTTCTTATCTGCGTACCATTACACAGACAGGTAGACATTATTGATATCTAAAATTTTGTGTTAACTACGACGTCCTTTCTTGTTCCTAGAAAGAAAAACTCAAGTTATCGCCACATTTTCAGCTGCCTGATCAGACATGTTATTATATAATTGCTTATGGGACATGAGGAGATCCATTGGTCAGAAGTTTCACAGCAGAATCATCTGAAAGAAAATGGAGTTAGGGTTAATGAGGCGTGTATCAAATAATGGTTTGCTGGTTTGGCAAAGTATCTGCCACTTTCAGATATGGATGTGGTTCCACATCCGGACCTGCAGGAAGCAAAGCTGGTCTATTAAGGACTGTACATCACCTTTGTTAGTTCCACAGTCATGCTTTGGTTAAAAGAGTAATTTTTCTCCTCTGGGAGAAGCATGCAAGACACGAGCAGTTAGATAACACATGATTGTATCAGCTATGGCCATAGCTTTTTGGAAAGAAGCAGCTGTTACCGCCCTTTGACACATTTTCAAAAGCTTCTCAAGAATATCAGTGGTTTGAGAGGCCTAATCAAGCTTGATCTAAGTCAGTAAGCTTAAGTCAGTAGAGGTTATCTCTGCCTCACAAGTCAGTCAACGTCAGTCTTGGTCAAATGTTTCCCCCATGTGTAAAGTCACACATGGGTTGGGAGATCTCCACAAATTATAAATCCATGGACAACAATAGCCTGTTAAATCCAATAAGGCAATTGTTTGTTTTCTTTCACAATTTTTGACATCCAAAATTTTCTGGATGTGATCGGAACCCAATTCACGACCCTCCGGAGTATATTAACGCCTTAAATTTTATGAAATGAGTTGCAACTTTGTCCTTCAAAACTTTAGGACTGTTTTCTGCCAGAAAACAAAGTAGAGACCTTGTCTCAGTTTAACCATGCCCCTGTACAGGAATACCTATACACAGCCCTTGTCCACATCTGAACATGTGCATTATCACACAATGACCACTAATGTTCCCCTCTCAGTTCCACAGCAAACAGAGATAAATCGGAGATGAAAATCCTATGGCATGTGCATCCAAAAATAAACTTCACCAGTAATATGGTTAATATTACACCATATATTGGATGCTAACCAGCTTCATTTATGACCTTAAGATATTTTAATAAACTCCACCCCCCTTTGATTTATTTTCCGTCAAGACGATACATGGCAAGATCAGCGATTCAACAATGGCGCCTTGAATAGTCTGAACAACAAAGCAAAGACCTCAGCAGCTTTAGGGCTAAATGGATGTTGTCTTAGCATAATTTACGAGTTGATTGTGACTGGACAATAACAATTTTGCAATTTGTGATATATGAATCTCTTACCTTTCCAACTAAACTTTTGCTTAAGGCCATCAATGCAAGCAGAAGCGCCACTACCCAATTCAGACCTGTGTGTTGGCAGATTTTAGCAATGCGTTTTTTCAGGACGTCATAACTTTTCGCAGATGTCTTGGTTTTGAGGAGATAATAAACTGCTCCTACACGTTGTTGACTTCACGAGGTTTGTACAATCAAATTTACACTTTTATCCACAAATTCTCTCTCATTATCTGTAATATGTGATCTGGAAGTCTCCATCGGCTTCTGACTTCCCAACCTAAGAACTTGGCGACAGACTGAGCTGCCTTCCGCTTGGTAGGACAAACCTCAGGCCTTTGCTAAAATTTGTCTGCACCTACTACCACGTATCTCTTTTCCTTCAATTGATGTTATCATATCAATAAAGTCCCTGACTAACTCACGCATATAATCTCTTGGAGTCCGAATATAACCAGGAGAGACCATTACTCCTCTTCTGACATTGTTTTTTAAACAGATTGTACATCTGCTTATGACATGATCAATTTGTTCAAGCAAATATGGTGCCAAAAACCCTGCTCCTTTGGAATTTTCTTGTCTTACCTTCCCCCCTTGCAACATGGGCTTGTCATTTGCTTCTTGACTGTATGTAAACCGAAAAATTACTAGGGTTCAACACTAAAATGGGAACTCTGCAGAAGGATTTAACACTGCAAAGTACAAAGCCTTTGGAGGAGTTCAAGCCACCAAGGCATGTGGATCAGGTACATCTGCTGGAAAGTCAGCCAATCTTCATTCACTGCTCTTACACCGTGCACAAAGACATACAAGTCATCTGGTTTCTTTATAGGCAACAATGGTGTGCTGCTCTGAGGACTCTTTGTCAAGACGTGTGTTTTTAGCTGCCCTTTCGTTTGTGATATCGTCCCCTGGATTACCTCCTCTTCTGTTGGGTACTAGTTCTTCCATGGAGGCCAGGTTCTGGGGTGGAGCTCGACTTCTGCCGGTCAGGTTGACTTCCCGAGTCCAATGTCCGTGCTGTGTCCGTAAACAACCATTTGTAGTTGTCCCAGTCCTTGGTGGAGATCATCATTTTCATGAGCTCCTGGTTTTTACCTTTCCAAATGGCAGAGTTTTTTTTTTCATTGGAACAGAAGCGGCATCCTCTGTTCTGCCATCATTTCTCTCACATGTTCTTGTTCATAATCCTTGACTAACAATTTAGTCACGTGTAGGATGCCTCCTTCAATGTCATGTTCTTTGCCAAGATATTCATCCTTGTTTGTTTTCATGGATGCCTCTTGTGGTTCCACAATTATGCAACTGGAGCTGAGCAGAGTTTGGATTGATTGGCGACTTATCCATTCATCTGAGCCCGATTGAGCCGCACACCTAAAGTACCTGATTCATCCGCAAGCTTTCCTTCTTAAAAACAATGGAGTAAATTTGCAAACCGCAGTGAGAGCCTGTAATGTATCGCCCTAAAAATTGTAACTTCTCCGGACTCGACTGTCTGTGAGGATGAAGCAAAATAGAAACCTAAAAGTTCACAGCTCCTTCTGAGAGCTGACAACTGTTGCTGACGTCTGTGCCAGTCTTTTCGCTGTTTATGTCCTTCAATAATTATAAACCAAGTCGGACATCAGATACTGAATCATCCAAGATTAAATCAAATCCTATGCTCAAATAATAAATCGCTATCAACAACCAATGATCTACTATAGCTGATCAGTCAATTGCCAAGCTCTACCTCTTCCCTTACTTGTGTTACCCATGTATATGCAGTAACACTGTGTGCATGTAAATGTTGTCGCCTTAAACGTTTGTGAGTTTATAAGCATGTGCGTCTCTATCTTCTTAGGGTTGTCTCAAGCGGGTGTATCCGTGTGTGTGTCCTTAAGGGGTTTGTGGATAAGATCGCACTAGCCTGACAGATTTTGATGTAAGTTGCACGAGTGGGGGGCACCGGCAGACGCCGCAGGTGTCTGGGGATGCTCGTCCGTCTCCAGAAGGCCTTTGATGTTATGCTTTCCTTCTCAGAGTCTCGTGACCCAGAAGTATGGAAACAAGAAGAAAAAACACAAATAAAGAGTATTATCGTCCATTAAGCAATCCAAAATTGTCACTTCTTTGTCATCATCCAAATAATATAAACATCGCGCAGATTTAGTTTGACATTACTATTAAGTTGTTAATGTAAACCTGCTTTGTTTTAAAAACTCAAACGTAAAATTAGTAGAACTGTAAATCGCTAGGTCGGTTATCTGTATCTAAGTGTGGAAGGGGAGTAACTATACACTCGCAGCGGCGCTCTCTCTGTGTCCGCGCATTCACGCACCCGCTACTCAGCCCCCCTTTTCTGCTTTTCTCTCCACTCTAAGGGCACGCGTGCTCTAATCTCTTCTCAACCGCAGAGAGACAAGGAAGAGCTGAACTGGCCCACTGTCAACCATGAGCTAATACTTTTTATCTGCCAACATTCAAACAGGCGAATAAGAGATATTGCCAGACTCCCGACTTCTTCACGCATTACTTTCAATTTAGCCATTTGCTCTGAGGAGGTGTTCTAGAGCAAATTCAATACGTCTGATCAAATTCAACTTTCCGCAGGAAAATATCTGCACTTTATCACCTCAAAATCTAACAGAATGATTTTAGATACGCCAAAATCCCTTATACATTTACATACATAGTGATGTTAATACGTTAATACTGTAATTAATTGTTAGTCATACTACTCTAATCATGCAGTTAATTCATTACATACCTTCAGATCTGAAATAGTTTACACATTCAAATTTCACATCAAATTTTTGTACCGGTACTTTGGTATTAAAATATTTATTTCTCCAATTCAATTAACTTTTCTTTACTCCACATTTGGGCTTCCCCTTCTAATATGTGGAGGCTGCTGTGCATAAAGGCCAATTCCATACTTTGCCAGCTACCAAATAAACAATTGTCCGTACGCCCATAAATGCCTACGTAGCGTAATCCACAAACTTCTCCACCGTGGAACAAATCAAGCATCATCCCCAGTAATTACTCATCCACAGCTTGATAACGGCCAAGAACACCCCACTGGATTCCTCTGATCCACAGTCAACTAGGATGCATTGCCTTTAGTCACACAAATCATATATGCGTGTTTTAATCTTATATTTGACTTGCTATCAATTTTCCCCCTACTTTCTGCATCTTCTCTCCGCATAATATCCCTTTATCTTCCCTATTGCCTCTACTCTTTCTCTTTAGGGTGATCGATGTGCTAGTCACGCATAAGACTTATAACTTTATTGATAGGGAAATCTCCAAACCACCAATTCCTCCTTTCCTTTGCTATACAGCTAATTAACACCAATTAATATTTCCTTCATGTGAGCTTCTATTTCACCTAAATTTTAGTCCTTCAAGATCTTAATTCGGATTTACAGTAACAACTTTAACTGTTAGTTTTCACCTATAAGGCAAAGGAAGGGCAGGAGTCGTACTTCCCTATGGGTCATCTATCTAATATCCTATCTTTTGAATATCACGTCATCAATACAACACCTATGCATTGTATATGATATATTTTAATAATGCGCATTTGTATAGATTACTTATAACTAATTCCATGGACAAACACTCAGTTTTCACATCAACTTTAGCTGACTCCTAACCCCCACACACAGCTTCAGAGGACACAATAAGCACTAAACACTACAAACCACCACCGGGCCCCTTCTTTTTCCTTTAGACGAACAAACACAAACACTTATTCAGCTGAATTTCATCAGAGCTCTTCTACCTAACACATACTGCAACTTGGTTTGTTGGACTCAGAATACGGAAAACCGCCTCTAACAGCCCACCAAGTGCCAAACCACTTTAGATTAGAGTCCATGGGCGTCACACGCACCCATAGACTTGTCGAATTTCTATTGTCACAACCATAAGTTTGATTTGACATAACATTTCTCTCTCATTCTAAATTTTTGTGGTCTTCATCTTTTTTTTTTTTTTCCGGCCAGTCTTTTCTATTCTTTTCTGTATTTGAGACAACTCAACCATGCAGCCAATGAAGACCAATGCCCCGCATGTCTTATGACAATGTTTGCCTGCATCGGATGGCCATCAATTCAGTCATTGCTGCCACAGCAGTTTCCCTTTTTCACTTATTCTCTATTTCTCTTTTCTCTATTCCTCTATTGTCAGCAATCTCTTTTCTCTATATTGTCTGACCATTTCTTCTTCATTATATTTTTTTATTCTTTTCTGTCATTTTCTTTTCTTATTTATTCTTCATTATATTTTTTTATTCTTTTCTGTCATTTTCTTTTCTTATTTATTCTTCACTCTTTGAGACAACTTAGCGCGTAGGAAATAGTGACTAATCTCACGCATGACTTCCAGCAAATGGCTCAACGCCATACCTGCATCGTATTACCAATTAATTCATAAATCTCTACCGCATCAGTTTCTCCTTTTCTCTTAATTTAGAAAATTTAGACAGAATCGTATCAACAAACTACAAGCCTGATGCCCAGTTTCCCCCGTTTTGGTAATTTTTTGGCTTGACAGATATTGGAAAACACACACACAGTCCCATCCAGGGCCTGAGTTTGACCCCTGGAGCGAAAATGCTCACCTTGTTTGCCGGCTGGGGTGAAAGTCAGTCTCTGGACTCCTGTCGTGTGTCCAAGTTGTCAAAAACCATCCTGTTCGTGACGCCACCTGTAGTTTCTGGGCTGTCTTCCTCAAAGATATCGGCGTGTAGTATGTTGATAAAAAATTCTGCGGAGGCAAGGCTGGGTGGAATGATAGAGCAATCTTTATTAAACCAGACTTGAGCCGAGCATCCGAGCAGAGTGTGGCCCCACATCTGATGTTCACCAATCTCGGGCAGAATAATGCCAAACGTTTCTGCCTTCCTTGCCCTATCGGAACTCCTACGCCTTAGCTCTTAGGAATTCTACCAAGTGCCACCCCCCTTGTCTCTACTCGTGAGACCCTTCTTAAAGTCCCTCGGGCAGAGCTTGCTTGCTCCTAATTGGTTACTGTGATGGGTTGAAGGTCCATCTCCCATAAATGACCAAATCTGTTACTGTCCCTGTTCGGGCTTGTATTCCAAAATTACCTAGATGAGCCCTCTATCCTTTTCTGGAGATGTATGTGTTTAGATATCATCCTCCATCTGACACAGCAGTCAGGCTCCAATTCAGTCCCTATAGTGGCCTTGTCTCCTGCTAACCTTTGACCCACACAGCTAAATGCTGACTCCAAGGTCTCTTGGAGCTGTGAGCCCCGTATTGTCTGCATTCCCTAACTCACACAAGAAGGAACAGGTTAAATTTAAACTGAGTTGAATTAAAGGCCAGAATGTGTTGTCGTCCAGACACCTCACAAGCACTGCCAAGATGGTGACAGCTGCTACCACCCGCTTTGAGCAGGATTCTAGCTCTTTAGAAACTTTTGGGTGATTACCCACTACTGATACACTCAAAGAACTAGACACAGTCTGGGCATGTCTTTAAGACACTGTATCAGCGTGTGTGCCCCATTGATGACCTGATCCAAACAGTCAATTTTTTTGGGCCATTAAGTCATGATAAACCATATGTCATCTCTACTTTTCAAGTCCAGTTCCTGAAATAGTTGTTTATCTTCAGCTTCCAAACACCCATGATACTCAGCACAGTCACAGTGGCAGTGTTGGTGGATTGTCTGGGCGTCCCTGGCATCCACTGCTTCATCTTTGGTGGGTTGTTGGTTTGGTTGCTGGGTCAGCAGGGTTACACAAAAACTACTCAACAGATTTTTGGATGAAGCCCAAAATAGACATTAACTTTAATGTTTGGCGTGGATCATGATAAACGGACTGATCCAGGACTCTTTTTTTCTCATTTTCTTTAACATTGCAAGATTGGCATTTTGTTGACATTTTTGTCGCCGTCTTGAAGAATAATGCGTGTTATGTGTGGGTACAAGACGGGACTGCTGAGCCTTGGTACAGGTATGTGCCGTACCGAGCGCCATTCTAGTCTACCAGGTGTTGCTGAGCTACAGAGATGACTGTGCACTCTAATACAGCCTCTGTTAGCCCTTCACCTTAAACCTGGCTGAGCGGCAGCAGGCTTCTTCAAACCCGCTCACTGCTTCAGCTTTTTCGAAACCTGCTCTTTTGCTGCTTTCAACGTCTAACTATAGTCTTGCTGAGTTTAACACCTCGCAGTTTTAGCTGCGAACAGCGGTAAGAGGTCTCGCAACGAAAATTACACCTATACAATGTGCTGCTGTTTTGTTCATCGTAATTTACAGCATAGGTCCGCTCACAATGTACAGGGCAGCCAAAAAAGTTGTGCTGAGGTATGTTAATGATTTAAAGGGTTATATACAAACAAACTCAGTAAGAACGCGTTTGTCTTGACATTAACAGTCTCATAGACTTTTAGGCTATAGCATTACCAATGTACCAGCCTCTAGTGGCCTGTTAGAGAATAACAAATACTTACTTATCAAAAATATCAAAATAAAATAGTTTTGTAGTTTAAAAAATTCAAAAAGATACTCGGTACAAACTGACATTATTGAATTTTAAAATACATTCAACATATTTCATATATTATTAACTAATGACTGATTATCAAAAGTATGTGTTCCCCTAATAAGGAGTTGACAACTACAAACACTCCCCAGCACAGTTGTGCTTCAGATTGTGTTTGTAGGTGTGTGTGCGTGGGTGTGTGTGTGTGCATGTGCTTGACCTCTGTATTGTTCCAGTCTTAGGGGGGATGGAAAGTCCCCCGGCCTATACCTGTGGTAGAATGAGTCCGAGTGTGTGAGGCGCATGTGTGTGTGTGTGTTGTGGTATGGGTTGTACCAGGCAGCCAATACCGTCTGAGCATTGAGGAAGCAGGAAGGAACATGCTGCAGCCGGTCGACCAATGACAAGCGGGGCTGGAGGAGGAGGCCCCTGCAGGAAATGACTGGTGGAGTATCAGGGCTTCAGACCTCCAACAGACTTCCTAACCAGCATGACCGATTGTTCTATCTTCCACTTCTTTAATTCTACTTTTCAGGCACTGATCGTTTGAAGTATTTATCTAATCTTCCGTCTTCTCGTTCATCGATCTGTATTCTTACTGTATTCTTCCAAATCTAACCATTCATTTAATCTGAAATCTATCCATTCTGTACTCTGTTCATCCAACCGTGCATCCATCTTCCGTCGCTCCACGCGGTTAAAAAGTATGGTGGTTTATTGTGCTGTGTTGCTGCTGTCATGTCCTACGACATGTCCGCTACTTCCATGAGAAAGAAGTCATTTGCTCGGAGCTCCAAGCCAAGTACCAGGATGTGTATTCGAGAACAAAGGGATGTCATGTAAGTTACCGTCACTTTTTGCAGCACATATTGTGTTATTGACTTAATCTTTTATCCTTTGTCTCGCCTGTGACTTCCATTTTTGGGTACTTATTGTGCGGATTAACTCCCAGATAAGTTGACTTGAGGTTGTCCTTCCCTGCAATGGTTTGGTGGCCAGTTCTAAGACTTATTTTGGGTACTGATGTGATATCTCGTAGGTTGGTTTCTGTCTTCGTCTGGGATCCATTCTGGTTTCAGATATGTGGCATTTGGTGGTTCTTTTTATGAATTTAGACATTGGCTGTGCTTTGCAGAACCGCTCAGCTGGAGGTTTACGTCATCTTTATTTGTTGTCGTTGTCATTTGGCAAAGTTTCTTCCCAGTTACCCAAGAGGCCGGTGAGGCAACCGAGGTGTTTCCGATCATGATTTTTAGTCCGATGATAGTTGCTGTTTCTGTCGCAGCATCTCTTCAGCCTATATGGAGAAGTAGGTGCCCATCCGGTGGGCCGGAGTAAACACGTACGCATTTTCGGAATCATCGGAATAGAACTGTGCAATGTCCACTTATGATAGGTTGAGGTGCAACACTGCAGTAACAGCAGCAGTGACACCAGTGTCCTTCCTGCGCTCTGTGCAGTCAAGCGGTGACTCAATGTAAGAAACTACAACATGGTCGAGTAAAGTCGAGTTTACTGGAATCGAACGTTGTTCCTTAAAGACTCCTTTTTTGGGAGAATGGATTAAAGAGTCAGATGTGTGGGTTGAATGAAAGACCACAAGCCTGGAAGTGAAGACATGACATGACATTTTGTGTGCCTGACAGGTGAATACAAGAATCATACACTACATAGAATAAATCTCAGCACAAAGACAGGAGGGAGAAGGTAAGACGGCAGTAAACCTGTTTACTGTCTGTCATGCAGCCTGATCACAGAGGCTGAATGTGATGCAACCACATTGCAAAGTACATCATTGCAAATGAAACTGGGGTTGTGCAGTAGGTCACGTCCTGCTGATTTTGGATGTATCAAATAGCATGTTTACTTTATTTGCATTTGTACAGTTAGGTAGTTTGATAGTAGTGAAAAGGGGCCTGAAGTCAAAACATTTTTTTTTTTCTTCTATAGAAAATAGGTCAAAAGGCAAAAAAGTTTTAAACTGCTTTTGTACTTTATGAGCTCATCATGTGTGTTTTTGTGTCTCAGCCCAGAATAGACCCCATAGACTCTAAGTTTGGATCTGGATAAGGGGACCGATCATTTTCTTTAACGTTTATTTTTTTCAACATTATCATTCATTTCGATGAAGAATGCGAGTACAATTTCATTCTTCCACAGCACAAATGAGATTACGAGACATCTGTATGGTTTTGTTATCATAATGGTCGGCTGGTGCAGATAAGGTGACCTGAAATTATGGTTAGGCACTTATAGGTGCTTTTAGCAACTTTTGTGGAGGGAAGTTGAGGCATTAATGGAAACACTTGTGTGGCACACTGTTATCTCGAAGTGATCTCGTTCCTGTCTACCACTGCAGCAAGGTAACTAAGAGAAAAACCCTCTGTGGAGGGGAAATAACACTGTTGGGAATTTGCAGGTTTGTTTCCCCACAAAAGGGCAAAGCTTTTGTCACTTGGGTCGGACAGTTGGCATCTGTGAGAGCACCGCATCATCTTTAACATTTATATTTGTCTAATGTGTCATGTGGGAGGTTACAAGTAATGACTCTCTGCTTTTCTCAGTTTGTGGTTATTTCACACTCTCCACTTTAATATCTAAAGAAAGGTACCGGACAAAAATCCCACCCATTTTGGTGGTTTTACTGCTCGGAGACAAATGTTTTCCTGTGGCAAATGATGGTCATGATGGTCATAATGATAGTGACGGCACAACGTTCACATCAGCTGTCAGTCGTCGCCGCAGTAATGCCTCAGCGGGGCTCATGTCAGAGTCAGAGAAGAGAAACATTTACAGGAAATGTGTTCTCATTTTCAGCCCCATGTCGGGGGGGGTGGGGTCGGGGGGAGGGTGGTCCTGTAGTCAGTGCAAAATCTCAACACTGTCTCCATCTCTTCCTGCCTCTCCGTCTCTCTGCCTCTTTATCTCAAATTTTATAACTCACTATCTGTGTCTTCTTGCAGTCTTTGTGTTTTTTTAGGAAACACAGACACAGTTTTCTAATCTTTAAAAAGTCAAAGTTGAAGACCTGTGTGTGTGTTGGCGTGTGTGTGTGTCACTCTGAGGAATCCTTCCTGTGGCCGTTGGAACTGTGACGGCTGCACGGTTCCTGTGGAGTGGCACTGCCATATTTGGACACAGGAAGTGATGGTGTGTCAGAAGCCACAGGTAGAGAAAGAGGACGTGCTCTTGAGTTTTTCGGCTTTCTATTAGTCCACTCCTGCATGGGTCTGTGTGATGAGCCAACGTTGGCTTTCTGTTTCTGTTCTCCTTTTGTTTATTGAGAAGGAACCGATGAATCCCACGCATTTCACTAGTGGTCCTCAGACCCTCGTCAGGTGAATTCCTTTAGTCATACAGCACCATTCTGTGTACGTATAAAATTCACGCGGGGGGAAGTCCATAAGATGACACCGCAACCAACTGTCTGAAAAACTCAAAAAAAGATGTTTCCTTCCTAAGTCCACATTTACATGTGATGCGTTGCTTTGCACAAGATAATTATCCAGAATGATCTGAATCACCACCATGGCTCAGGCCATGTACAGCAATGTAGGTAATGTGAATGACAGGGGCGGGAAAACGGTTTTTTTGTTGTTGTTTTCTTTCTTGCTCATATGCAACAAGGATTTTGTGGTGCTGTAAACAAGTAGAAACATTATGATCCTTTCTCAAACTGCTTTTATTCTGTTGAAGCGCATGAAAAGCAAAATATCACTGCTTCTAGAGCTCGGATTCTGAGACATTGTGTGAAAGCGAGAAGAAACTTGATACAGGAAGTGATGAGTCCGGTTTCGCCTCAGGCTCAATTGGAAGTGACAAGTACGTTCACTGTATCAGACCATTCCTTTGTGAAACGGCTGCTCACACATTCAACACATTTCTCGAATCATACTTTCAGTTTGGGCTTGTGACTTAAACGTCAAAGGCCTCTCCAACTGCGAACAAATCTAGTGGTCACTGTACAACACAGTTATACAACATAATGTAAGTTTCAGATACTGTAATGTAAGATTATGCTACTCAAGTGAAACATTTTTTTTTATGGTGCAGTGCTGAGGATGAGTTCAGGAGTCTCACAGCCTGAGGAAACATCAGCCGGCTCACAGTGTCAATCCTAATATTGGGATTATGTGCAGTTAACGTTTGCCAAGTTTACCATTTTCTGATAATTAGCAGTAAAACGTAGAGTGTGACTGGGACTGATCGGCTGGGAAGAAGTAGGTCAAAAAACACAGAAGCGGACAAGTTAAAGGTTTGACCTCATGTTAGCTAAAAAAAAACAAGGCGAGGATCAACAAACTCAGCTGAATTCATCCTCTGGGAACTATGGAAATGCCAAAGAATAACCTTAAAATGAAGTTCAGACCCCCAATATGTCAAACTTATGGATTTTGGGGGTTTTTGAGCATGAACCACTGTGCACCTTTGAGGCCACGAGAATGCATGGTTTACTAACATGGTTTAAGCTTTGCTGAGTTCTAGATTAGTGCAGTTTGTCAGCATTCAACCATGAATGGATGGCTGTGGCTATGTCAGCTTGATACATACTGAACTTAAAAAAGTATAACCTGAGTTTCTGGACTTTTGTCAACCTGGATTTTGCCTCACAGCCGCTTATAGATGCATATATGCACTTAATCCTCCAGTGAGTAGAGCTTGTTAAGGATGATCTGCAGACTCTATTCAGGGCTCAACCTTTAATGTTTTCTGAGGAAACAGGAGATCAAATCCACAAGAACACCTGAAAAAGGACATCCACCATGTATACACATTGGAAAAGGTCCTCATCTATGATAACATAAGACACAACATATCTAGTGAATCGTAACACCACAGTGAAAGTTATTCGATCTTGTAGCGTATGAATGCAAAATGCTTTTTGTCCTCTCGGGTGAAAGTCCCCGCCCACCTACCCTGGATGGAAGGGAGACCTTTCCAATACAATGAAAACTTACAGTCCTTGTATCAATTTCCTGATGGTTTTCCGTCCATGTTGTCAGTATGCACACACTCTGTCACAGCCTCGTTAATCATTCATCTCTACAAATAAGCCGGAGTGGAAGAGGAAACACTCCAGCATTCAGATAAACCTTTCTATTCATGTGCTCAAACCTACATATTAAAGTCACTGTGAAAGTGTGAAGTTGGGCCTGTGGAGGAACCATTGTGGTCGCCAATTGGGGAGGGGGGGTGGGGGGAACAGGAAGCGTGTCGTAGGTAAAAGCTCTGTATATGTTTCCTGGGTAGGACGGACGTTTCTGTGCGCCTGCTGCACCTGGTACAGTGGTTTACCTCTGCCCTTTCCATCTGACGGGGCTTGTGTGTTAGCGAGCGTGTCTAGCGGAGGCAGTGGGGGCTTGCTAATCAGGTCTGAGCCTAAAACCCAAGAGCAAGGGAGACTTTGGCTAGCCACACACATTTTTACAGCAGACACCTGGCAGCTGTTGAAATCTGTGCCACGCCATCGCAGATGTTGAGGTGTCATGTGAACATGCATGTTTGAATTTATTCTAGCCCATAAATAATATATAATACAACAGTCGGGACATCCTGTAAGATTCTGAGCCTTCAGCTACACATGTTGGCTGGCGATTTTGCTCATGGCTGAGTGCTGTTTCAGGGATCAAACTTATTAACTCATGGTTAGAGAGAATACCGTCTGACCGAGCCAAACTGAAAGCCACATACAGCATTAGCCTTTGTGAGAAATGTACTTTGTTCTGTAGAATTCACAGTGACCTCAGCCCAGGACTGTCAGAGCGACAGCAGGGATGATACCACGAGTCTGCAGATGTCTCTGAGTCACAGACCACAGATGTGACTGACTGTAAAGGATTGGGCATCAAACATCCTATTAAACCAGGGGGGCTGTGTATAACAAGGCTGCACAGTACCCCTGATACTGATGTAAAGGTGCAACAGGTGATTCTGGAGAAATATGTCTAATTGTTGAGTCTCATTCCCAGGTCAGCAAATTGCTTTGGTTTGGTCGGTCGGCCAGCTGACAGCATTAGTATTTGACAACCTGGAAAAAAAGACTCAGCAATCAACCTCTTACATACTGCAGCTTCAGCTTTACTTATTGTTTCTTTTCGGTTTCAGCGCCCTGCACTACAGAATGTACTTCCTGCTTCTTAAACGCCAAACTAAGAATACATTTACTAAGAAATGTTATAGGCCAAAGTACACGTCTTGTATCACCCCACCACTGTCGTGCTCTCATGAGGAAATTTAGCAGGAATTTCGCCCTGCGATTGCCTTCATCGGGGGTTTTCCGCCTGTAGCTGCGCTAGTTTCCCTGAAGAGACGGGTCAGTCTACTGTGGTCAGCGCGTTTTCTCCATAAGAGAGAAAAGGGTATGACAAACTCAGAGGAGCCACATCCTCAAAAGACATTTTTATTGTCAGCAATGTGAAGCAGAGAGAACAGATACAAGAGCTTTGGCTGTAAAACTGCTGCTGTTATGCCCTTTGCAGGATCGTGCAGGCTTTCAGATTTCTAGTTGTCTTTGCAAAAGTCCTGTATTAGATTGGTATTAGATCAATGTATGAGGTCTAATGAGGTAACTGACGTCCTTATAGCCTCTGTTTGCAGAGAGGGGAGCAGACAGTGCACCAGATACATGCATCCACAGTGTTTTCGAGTGTGTCTTGTCTGCTGCACATTGCCATTTCTGTGGTATTATTACATTTAACCAGCAGTCGATCTTAGGTCATGATCTCAGAAGTAACCACCGAGCGCAGACATTGTTTCACATCGTGCGCGTGTGTGTTTGTGTGTGTGTGTGTATGCCTGTCCAGGGAGGAAATATGTTTCAATGAGTCTGGTATGCAAGCAGCTCCTGTGCTTCCCTTCCTGACAAACAGCTGCTCTCTGATTAACATCTCTGGCACACAAACGACAGCCGAGTACAGAATGGAGAACTTATAAAACAGTTCAGAGGGGTGAGAGGGTTCAAACACGCTGTTGTCCTCTTTAAGTGAAACTTCAGCATCCATTAGTGCCCTCGTTGTTGAGTGTGATGTAAGGCGAGGTGAACACGGCCCGTGGATAGTATACATCTCCATATTGCTTCACTTGTCAGTGACTTCATGTAAATGTTGGGTCTGTGTAAGCTTCACTTCTCAGAAATCCTGCTGACAGAGCGATGGTGTTTGACTCTTTCATTCATCATTTCTTCTGAGTGGAAGAAATGACCTCATCCAACACAAGAACTCACTTGGGCAAACCAGGTGAATCTGCACAATCTCTTGCTCATTCATCGAGGACGGGATTCCCCTTTTCTGTTGATTCTCTGTTGATTCTCTGTTGTCTTTGTTCTGTGTTTGTTAATATGGTCTATTCACCCAAAATATTTATTGGAATGGAGCCACGAGTATTGAAGACACTGCTGGGAGAGAAAAAATAAAGAGAGATTTCAAGAATAAAGTGATGATATTCTGGGTCTATCTTTCTTAGATGATTACATTTTTTGTAAAATAATTATGATGAAAATGGAGTTGTACAAGTTATGTGAAAAATCTGGACTTTTCTCATCTGATATAATACAATTCTTCCCGTAACGATTGCAAAAGAAATGGTCTATTTTTTTGCGATTATGCTCCCCCCGCAGCTTCTGAGTGCAACATCGCTGTCATAAATAGAAATCACAAGTCTATTACAGTTTGTAGGCGCTCACTGCCAACAAAACTCATTGCATCACAACAGTGTTATGTGTTGGAGACTTGTATCTTGAACGCTGTGATCCCGCCCTCTCACTGCAGCTACAGAAACAAGTGATGGAGGGCAGAGTGGCTGAGACAGAGACAGCATTCATCCTGATACAAAGCACCGGTGAAAATGATTTTGGAGTTATTTTTTGGAGTTTAAATTTCAGACTTTTTTTTATTATGAAAACAAAAAACATTATTAGATGCAGCAGAGTTTTGCTGAATCACTGAAAGGGTTTGAAGCGTCTCTACAGAGCCCAGAGCAGTGGAAACCTAGTTGTGGAAAGCATTTGGAACTTTGATGAAATGTCTACGCCTCATGGGCAGTTTGTACGTATTGGTTTGGAATCACCCTATTCTCCTGTTTTCCAAGAGGTTATTCATTGGTTACAATTTTGCCTACAAACAGTGCAACCAGTGTCAGTCGGTATGCATGGAAGAGGTTGAAATGTCTTGAACGTGATTGACACTCCTTCTGTGTCCACCGTCCATTGTTAGTCTCTGCCTGTTCTGACCCCTGAGCAGACATTCCTCCTCCGTCAGTGGAAAAGGGGAATGAAGCTGAAGCCTAAACTGTCAGGCCTCTTCCCACAGAAAACATGAATTTTGCTGAGTGTACAGCCAGAGCGCCGTCGTGTTGTTTCAGTTTTGCCTGCCGGGCCGTGCGTCTGCTCCGAGCCAGGGCTTCAGGAAATCCTTGTTGCGATGATAAAGAGCTGGCAAACTTTGACCTCACTCAGAAAGAGATGAGGTTTGGTTAACTCTCTGTGTGTGTGTGTGTGTGTGTGTGTGTGTGTGTGTGTGTGTGTGTGTGTGTGTGTGTCCACTGGTTATCAGAAAACATCATGTTGGACAACTGGACAAACAAGCCCCATGATAGCCTTTGTTGGTCCTCTTGAAGTCCTCTCACACACAGCAGTGCACTCAGAGGTCAGGAACAAGCAGCAGCTCCACCCTGGTTACACTCCCTCCCTCTGTCCACACACCCATGTTTCTAATGTTTTTCTCCCCCTTTTTTGATTCTTGAAGCCTGACTCAACTTCGCTCTTTTTGCCAAAAGGGCAAACTGAAGGTTTAACTCAAAAATGAGTCAGGCCAGAATTTCCTCTTTACCAACAATTTGTTCCGAGACGTTTCAGAAGTTAGCGAGGAGATTTCCATTTCAGTAGTTGTGATTGTCCAAACCAGCAACCAGAATAAACATTGGCAATGCTTGGTTTACGGTCTGGTTGGGTCTCGGCTCAAAAAACACACAATTTGGGCTGCCTGCTTCTGTCAACACGGATATGGCTGGAGAACGTCCCAACATCCTGTTATAAAGAAAATATCCATCCGTTCCGCAAATATTCTGTCTTGCTCATGGGCAGCCATCTCTCCTTCCCGATACAACACCAACGCCATTGAAATGTAGAAATTCAACATATTCATGGTTTGAAGAAACGTACAATGCCAACATTGTTTTTTTTTTTTTTAATAGAAACTGAGCTGGAATATCAGTGGTCTTTGACCTTGTACACAAGAATTATGAAAAGCTAATGGACCTATTGGTATAAAATACCATATAATGCACATGGAACTGCTGTGAGTACACCGGCAAATCAGTATTAAGCCTTGTAAAGTTCTTCCATGTATCCCTTTAGTTGCAATAGGGCTGATCGCCAAGCTCCTCTGACAAGCTAACACATTCTCTGTTCCCCAAAAAGTCCATTTGCCATTGGTCAACGATGATTAGAACAGCGACACACTCTACTCCACCACTCCAGCAGCTTCTTTCTTCAGACTCTGAGACTCCTCAGTTCATCCTTCGCATGCCACCATAAGCAACATATGCTCTCGCACAATCCTGTGTTGTAATAAAACCATTAGATGAACCTTGGACCCTTGACGTGAAAAGGCCCTTCTACTTTGGTGACTTGCAAGAGACAGATTAAAAGAAGGACTGTAAAAGTCTGAGGCGGCGTAAGCCAAGACTTCCTGAAGTGTTCATCCGATCTTCTAACAGCATCTGTAAGAAAAAAGGAAAAAAAAAACACTTTTCAAACAGTGGAGTCATCCCTCCAGCTTTTTTCTTTAACTTCCATGATTTTTTTTGTGAGTATAGCCTATCACAAAAACACGAAGCCTTCAAGGACGAACTGTCCGCAAGTGTTCACTGTTATCCCGACTTGTACTTGAGTCATTGTATCTCACCCCGGTCACAACACCTTGCCTTCAAGTGTCGCCCTTCGGAAGAGTCGTCCACCTTTAGACAACCTAGTTAGTATGCAGCATACCGAGGGCAAGGCCAGTGAACTGGATTTGACATGAGGCATTAGACGTAGATTGTTTTTTACTGCAGTCACCACATGAGCAAAACAGGTGTGGAGGAGGCAGATTGGTTTCAGTCCACTGAGCAGACAAACAACCACTCCTGCAGGTTTTTTTATCGAGAAAGAGGGAGTGGAAATTGGCGAGAAATGGCTGCATGGAGTTCTTCATTCCTTAACACACACACACACACACACACACACACACACACACACACACACACACACACACACACACCCTCTCCCTCTGAGGTCACTAGATGCCGGTGATAGACTGGAAGTTACACATAAACACATTAGAGGATGAAGAACTTCATTTGGGATGTTTATTTTGATTACTGCGCTCTCTCTCTCACACACACACACACACACACACACACACACACACACACACCAATTACATGAAGCCTTGAGCTCCATCAAAATGACTCAGGACATAATGTGTTTCCTGTCTGTGCGTTCATGTAGAAATGCATGTGAACGTGTTCGCGTAAGTGCACTATCTCAGTCTGAGTGTGTTTACGTGCGAGGGAGGGTGAGGGAGATAGACTGAGAGATCAGCAGAGGCTGAGGGGAGCATCAGAGAGTGAAATGAGACCAGAGTGCGATCAGAGGAGGCTCAGAGCAGACAGACAAATCCCCCTCAGTTTGGATCTGATGAGACGCAACAGTGAACCCACTGAGGACAGAAAGAAAAGAAGTCCGGGTCCAGTCGGCTGTCTGGTCGCCGTCTCCGTCATGGACCTGCTGCCGGCGTTGGGGTCCACGGTGTTAGCCTCCACAGTCAGCCGGCTGAGGGAGAGCGCCGCAGTTCAGAGCATCAACAGGAGGCTTAGGAGGAGGTAGGAAACACAACCGGGCAGACTAGGGTTAAAATTAAGGTTATCCCACTAAGCTACTAAAGCCTTTACACTGCTCACTGAGGTCATCCAACCAAAACCTGCTGGCGATACTGAAACTTAAAACCAAAGGCAAATGTTGCAATCTCTCCCCACCCATTACATGAGCTGAGCCCGTTGGCTGAAAAAACATTAAAAACCAACTTCTTTGAGTTGTTTCATCATCATTTCAAGGGTTGCTCTGAGTGCTGACCGGCTGCTGTATGTATTTGTGAGTGTTTACTCTTGTATGTTTTTTGTGCTGGTATTTGTGGTTTCTTCTTTTTTTCTGTCCTGATGTTTGAAGTAAAAAAAAAAAATAAGATGCTATATGAGTTTTACATGCTTACTAACTTGAGTGCCAGATGATGATTTTTTTCTCTCACAGTCAGAACTCCTGTAGTTCTTGTGTGCACATGAACATGAACTGGTAATTCTACCGCATCCTCATATTAAACGAATGAGTGGGTCTATTTCAAGTGACTCACAAAAGGGGTATGACTGTTCCCAAAAACGACCTGACCACTGGAGCATACCAGCAACAGGTGGAATGGACCTTTGTCATACACTTGTAGTGAGGTTTAGGCAGCAAAAGAACTTTGTTTTGGTAAACTCACCGTCAGCTTTTTTTGTTTCGCACAAGGCTCGGAGAGCGTTCTCCTGGGTGAAAGTCCAGCATTGATCAAACTCCCCGCTCCGTCCTCCTCCCTATGTGGACGTTGTCCCTCTTCTGTAGTCACCTGACTTCCTCCTTTGCCCTAATTACTAAAGCCACTAGAGGTCGCTGCTATACAAGAAATGTAAACAAACAATTCACATTCACATTTTTAAAAAGCAATATTTAAATAAGAAAGCGTGACATTTCAGTGCATTTCAGTACATTTGTAAAGCTTCACCAGTATTCATGCTGTTTACTACTAAAGGTAGCATTTAATCAACTAGATGACTAATTGTGCACATGCCTGCATAGAACAGCTGGAAATATGGAAAAGCTGCTGCTTCAACTAAGTGTTCATTCTTGGCACAGAGGGAATACACCAACCATACACTGCAAACACCTGATGTGTTTATCATTTATGCTGGATTTCTGACATTTCGTGTCTTTTCAAAAATTTCACTGAAGTCAGTTTTGTGTGTTTTTGTCTTAGGAGAGAGAGAGGGAGAGAGATTGTGTGGTCATGGTCGGAGCAGCTGTGGCTCGAAGCAGCAGTGACGGATTTTTTAAATTGTTTGGTTTGGTTTTGGCTGTCAGTGGATGTGTTGCACTGTGTGATCTTGGACCAAGGTCTTTGGATTGGGAACCAGAGATTTCACCAAGTTTCAATTATGCTATAATTCCATGTGGGACAGCCCAGAATAAGTATACAGTGTGCAGCTGCACAGGAGCAGCCGTATACTGCCTTTATAACCTTCATTAAGGTGCTACCGAAGGCTCACTGAGTGCCTTGTAGTTCTCTGTGTGAGAGCTGATGTAGCTCAGAACAGACAGGTTCTGGGTATAGAACATTTCCGGATCTTCAAAGTCTTCTTTGGTCCCTAGAGGTACAACCAAAACTAAATTCATCACAGGGAGTCTAAAAAGGCACTTTTTTTAAGTGATTAATTATAACAACATCTTTTTGTCTCCTCTCCTGGTAGAACCATGTCGTCACCAGAGGTGTGCTGGCCAGTGCCGATGCGAGCCATTGGGGCTCAGAACCTCCTCACCATGCCAGGAGGGGTTTCCATCTCAGGATACCTCCATAAGAAGGGAGGCAGCCAGTTCAGCCTCATGAAATGTGAGTTCATAACTGAAAGATAAGGTGTGGCTGGGCAGAATAAATGTTTTACAGTACACTGTAATCCCTAAATAGGCTTTCCTTATTGATCCAGAAACTTGAACAGGTCATGAGGACAGTGCACCCAATTGTATTTTGCCCATGCTCAGTTCCACAATACAGGTGGGTGGAAGAAACCATTATCAATATCTGTTTCCTGTCGTCCAGGGCCTCTGAGGTACACCATCATCCACAAGGGCTGTGTGTACTACTTTAAGAGCAGTACCTCTCCAGCACCACAGGGGGCGTTTTCTCTCAACGGCTACAACAGGTTAGTGACAATTCTTCGTCTGCGGAGTCGTCAATGAGTAATATTGTTTTTAGCACACTTCCAGACTCATGGTATGCCAACCCAGCGTGTACTGTGCTTACTACTGACACACATTGCTCATATCTAGAGCGATGTGTTTCTGTGCAATATTTTATTATTTGCGAAACAAGTGTGACTGGTTACATCTTCAGTGTTGATGAAGGTTCTCAGTCATCCAGGTCATGGTAAATCTAGATGCTGTTTCGTAGGCAGCTGGGCTTGTTTCAGTTTCTTGAAGACGTTTCGCCTCCCATCCAAGAGGCTCCTTCAGTTCTGAGTAACTGGGGGGGAGTTACAGGTGTTTAAACCCTGTGTGGGAGTGTCCTTACAGAGTCGTTAAGGACACGTGTGAGCTGTGAGTTTCAGAGTCGTTGGTGCCACTCATCTTTAGAGTTGGGGGGTTGCAAACTTTATGTAAATGAACTAGTAGTTAAGCGACATTTTGCAGTAGCTTGCCTATAGTTCAACTACATTCATATTCACATTCATTGGCATATGTTAACAGCTGAAACTACAATTTGGGGCCATAAAAGTAAAAGAAAACTTGAATATATTAGGTGTCTGCTAGACAAACTCGTAAGTATTGATGATTGCTATCTATTAATAGAGAAGATATCTTGCCAGATGAGTAATCGTCCTTGGTGCATTACCCCCACCTGGACTCTAGTTTCTGGAAGGCAGGTGTCTGACTGACGGACATTGCAAACAAAACCAATGCTAACGTTCCTTGTACTTTCCCATAAATAGTCGGGGGTGTTTTGGGTGCTTTTTGTTTTGTTTTTTTTTGTTGTTGTTTTTTTTCAAGTAGTTTGAAGTACTTTTTCTAAGTAGTTTAAGTTAACTAAACTAGATTTCATCTAGGGGACCTTTGCTATTGTGAAGTCATTGGTAGCATGCAAAGCTAGCTTCCCCAACACATGTTGTTCCATTTGCAGCATTTGAGCTTTATTATGAACAGCACATTGATGTGTGTGCAATGTAATGTAATGTAATCATGTCACTCACAGGTGTCAGTAGGTCTGCAGGACATAAAGTCACCAGCGTAGGTTCAAAATGTTCACCTTATTGTATAAGGATAAATGCAGGCTCATTTAAATTATCTCATAGTTGAAATCTGTATGTATTCCTTTACAGATATTTTCATAACATATAGTATTACATATTTTGGCTCTTCCACAGAGTGATGAGGGCAGCCGAGGAGACGACGTCCAGCAATGTTTTTCCTTTTAAGATCGTCCACTTCAGCAAGAAACACAGGACATGGTTTTTCTCTGCAGCCAGCGAGGACGAGAGGAGGGTGAGAACAAATGAATATACTCACACATATTAACTTTTATGCTTTCATTCAAATGTCACTTAAATTACTCAAGTATACACACTCACCAACCATATGTTTTTTTTTGTTGTTGTTGTTGTTGTTGTTTTTTTTACAGAAATGGATGCGACACCTGCGGAGGGAGATAGATCACTATAACGACAGAAAAGAGAGCCACATCCCAAGGTAACGGCAGCAAATAGTTTGCGATACATTGTATCTGTGATATACAAATCATAGTTGTGTTGAAAGTATAAAAAGTAGTGAAAAACAACTATATATGAAACAAAACCCGAAGCACAAACGAACTGAGAGGAGAAATGCAATCGATGATGTTTACGCAAGAGCTCTCATTTTGTGCCACTGTGTACATGAACGCTCTCACAGACAGCCAACTTCCTTTATCACCGTGACTAGGTCACCTTTAACGTCTGTCTGACAACTGCAGACTCATGATTGCGGTTTTCCCAGTAGACTAATAGCCCTTTTTTTTCCCCGCCAGAAACTAATTCTACAAACTAATTTATAACTTATGTAGGCACTTAACACGGCCTCTTGTTTTTGATGAGTAATCTACTACCCCAGAGTTTATTTTTATTCAGATCACATGGTGTTATTGGGACTTTCATCATAGCGGTTGTCTACACTCCTTAGAGCACTTGAACTCACAGGAAATGAATGTACTCATGTGAAAAAAACAGTCAAAAAAGCCAGAAAGTCCAAACATGTTGCATTAGTGAAACAAATGATATTTGTAGGCCATAACTAACATTAATGTCTGTGAGTGTCATTTGTTGAGTTAAACATTGATGTCAGAGCTAAAGGAACCCAAAAGCATTTGGATTAGACTACGTGTAGCTGGGAGCTAGCCAAAAGAGCAGCTAGCAAATAGCGTAATAAACAGCATAATAAAGAACACAAAGTTACAGTGTTCTCTTTCTGTAAATGAATTCATGACGGCAGCTTCTGGCAGACAGGCTAGTGGTTAAAAGGTTTTCAATTGCCGCATTAGCAATTGACTTCCTTCCAACTTCATTCAAGAACTTGGAAGCTATTACTGCCATACAAAAACATTTCAATAGTTATGACTTAAAATATGCCATTTGCAAATTTCTATCTGTCTTTGCATTCATGATGAGATTTTCATTGTTGTTGTTGTTGTTGTTATAGTGACTCAGATTCAGACAATGAAAGTTTCTATGGCACGATTGAGAAGCCCATGGATATCAAACAACCCATCGATAACGCGGAGGATGGTAAGAACACCTCAGTGAATGCACACAGATGGCACACACGTCAGAGCAGCGTGTTAATCCGTGTCTACGTTCTGTGTGTAGATTATGGTGAGGATGATGATGATGACGACGAGGAAGACTATCTGAAGCCGGACGGTGACTGCTCGCAGCAATCTGCAGGTGACGCCACCACACACACACACAGCAGAGCACTATTTTCTTCCTTAAAACAACTACACAAGCCAACCCTACCACTGGGTTGAAGGAAGCCGAGGGTGGTCACCATTAGTGTTTACATCTCATCCAAGAACAGATGCACGCCTCCTTCTGTGCAGTGATACGTTGATGGATGGTAGTAAGAAAATAGTTCCTACGTGAAACTGCTCACAACAGGGTCTGATGAGTAACCAGGTCATGACACCTGCAAAGAGACATTGCTTGCTTTTTTTACTTTATTTGCACTTTAAGCAGCACAAGCCAAGCGTCATCTAGTTCCAGTATATCCAAGAGAAGGCACACATCTCTACAGCTCATAAATGTAGTGATACCTTTTGGATTTTGGGGTGAACTGTCCCTTTAAAATGCATCTATGTCATGTCAGGAAACAAAAGTAGACACCAGTCTAATTTCTTTTTTTCTTTTTTTTTTTTACCTCTTCAGTTCGACAGCCGGGGCCGCCCCCCTCCTACCCTCCTCCACCAGTGCCGGCAGTGTTCCCACTCCGCCAGGACTCCAGCCCAGGTTTCCACAAGGGTCCAGCTCCTCCCGCCCCGCCTCAACACAGAAACCCAAACAGCGCTCTCCCCAAGAAACCTCCGCCTTCTTTCCCTCCTCCCTCCATACTGAAGGACGCTAGCAAAGGGCCGCCTCCACCTATTCCCTTCGCCCCCCACCTGCAGAAGACCCTCTCCTCCACCCCTCCGCTTCCTCCTCCCCCCAACGCAAAGAGAACTCTTCAGAGCAGGGCGACATCTGTGGGGGTGCTGGGGAATGACAGGAGGGTCCTACCGGCCGTATCGATCCATTCCCCCGCCACTCTGCCCATCTGTGACCAATTAGAGTCTAGGATGGTGCTAAATGGCCCCGCCCACTGCGCCCTTAATGCTGGAGGGACCCAGTCGCTGGGCAATCATCGCATCAAGCCGAGCCTACCGCCTCCTCACCCTGTGAATGTTGGGGGGGCCCCCCATAGACCTGCGGTGTCAAACACCCTGTCCCTCATCCAGACGCTCTCCAGTCACCCACCACTGCCTGGTCAACCTCCGCACTCTCCGCTACCTAGAACTGGTCTACACAATAAGCCTGCAATGCCCAAACCTCCTCCACCATCAGCCAAACCGCCGCTGCCTGCAGTAAAGTCTAAGCCAGGAGCCCCGCTCCAGTAAGTTGGACACACGCACATAAAGCATTCAACACAGAATACTTAAAGCAACAGCAGAAACGTGTCCTCTGAAGAAAAATACACTACGAATCTGGTTCAGGCTCCCTCACTAAGAAGTGTTTTTCTCCCAGAAGAGCATCTCCAGATGGCCAGAGCTTCCGTTCGCTGGGAGACGAGACGCCCGCAGACTTCAGGAGGAAACGGGACTCGTCCAAACGCAGCGAAGAAGGCGATTCTGACGACGACTACGAGAACGTAAGAGAGACCAATGTGACCCAAAGCATAGTGTATCAAACGCAGTGCGCCTGAAATACCAGGAAATTCCCAACGCATCTGGTTACATTTTGCAGTGTGCAAAGCCGGCAAGCTTGTCTGGCTACTAACCCACAATCCTCTGCTCAGCGGAGGACATTGCACATCAACTGGTCCAGCTCAGGCTGAACTCCAAATCGCATACTTATTCTTTTGCTTAAAAATTTGCATCGTCAGCTTTGTCATGATGAAGCAGCGTACCCCAGCTGTATGTAAACTGCAACCAACAGTACATATAAATTAACTGAAAACATAAATGAACTTTTATTTATGAGAATATCCATAGAATCAGACATAGAGTGAGTCTTGTTGTTTTTTTTTTTATACATTGAGACAAGATCCCATTTGTAATTCCGCCCTCATGAACCTCATTCCATCCTTCATCAGTTGTAGAAAGGCAGCTAAATCGAACATCTACAACAAACAGCTAGATGTGTGTTTGGATCCAAAAAATGTTGTCAACACATTATTCTCCTATGTAGAGGATGGAACAACAAGAGAAATCCAGATGGTAAATCATGAAGATAAAGAAAGATCTAAAAAAAAAAAAAAAAAGACAAAAAAAGCACTTTCTAGAATAAGTATTTTGATATCTGTAAATACCCCGCGACCCTGCAGAGGATTAAGCGGCGTACATAGAATATGTACAGATGATGGATGGATGGATGGATATCTGTAAATACTCCCCCATGTCATTCACACTTCAGCTCATGTGTATAATTGTAAGTAACTCAACGTGCATGTGAGTGACATCATCTTATCTCTCTCCATCTTTTCTCCCTCCACAAACCTTAAAGTAACGTTAACCAACTTACACACGAGTGCTTGAGTGAGCGCGTTGTTTGGATTGTGCCTAACCAGGTGTTTGTCTCTGCAGGTGCAGCTGCCTGAATCTGTGTACATTGACACGACTGAAACCAGCTTTGTGGAAAAGTAAGACGCTTTTTTATAGAACGATGGTGCTGTAAAGTCAAATATTCCTTCAGCTGGCCACGGCCACGCTCCTCTGCACAGCGTCCCTGCCCTCTGGTGGCAGCGAAGATAACTGCCCTCTCTGCTTTATTTCATACAATTACTTATTGTTGATGTCTTTGTTTTTTCCTGTTTTTTACACCAGTTTAAATCCAAATTTAACACACATCTGTTACAAGTCTTTCTTATTTGGAGCAGTCGGTCACTACATTTAATACCAGCATTCAGCCCGTCTGTGATAAAGGACGACCTGTAACCTGTGTTGTTTGCACCTGCAGGTTATTCAAAGAGAGCCCGGACCCTCCACAAGACGGGCTCTACTGTATCCGAAACTCAGGAACCAAAACCTCAAAGGTAAAGAGCGAAAAAGTGATTTCCAAATGATGTTAGCAGACAGGAAGTAGAGTCGCTAACCAACACACATTTACATTTACTAAGGGAATGTAGTTGAATTCACATTTTCAGATACTTGTACTTTGCTTGAGTATTTTGTTTTCATGTGTATTTGTATTCCTGCTCCACCACAGTTAAAAGAGAAACAGGCTTTTTACCTCACTGGGATTATTTGACAGCTGTAGTATCCAGTTTACAAATTGATTTTTTTGGCATACAAATACAGGAAGTGCTGATGAAATATGATGCTTTGTCAGAACTGACACAACTCAGCGATGTAAAAGAACTGCTGATGCATTTAGACGGGTTAGAAGATGATTGACAGAAAATGAATTGGCACCTGTTTTTACAACTGTTATATTGTAGTTATTTTTCCTGTAAAAAAAAAAAATCAAGCATTTCCTCAAAGTGTCCTAAATGTGTTTAAATTTTGATGTGCATTTCTCACTATTTTCAGATTTTTACAAGCCAAAAAATAATTTAATTAATTGAGAAATGAAGTATTAGATTGAATGATTATGAATAGAATATGAATGATTAACCTAATAAAATACTTGTGGTGTGTTCTGCAGGTGCTGGTGGTGTGGGATATAGGTATAAACAAAGCCAGAAACTACAGATTGTTTGAAGAGGTGAGAAACCGTCTGTTCTCCATTGAAATTTGTATTGTTTTTCTATGTAAATCAGATTTAATGTATCTCTGTGTTCTAATCAAACTATGCAATAGATGCAAATTGAACATGTACCATTCACTTGTGGCAGGAGGACCTCGTTTTCCTGGACAGCGAGGTGACCTTCCCCACCCTGTCTGATCTGATCGAACACTACTACAGCCACCCTCTCCCTCACCACGGCTCGCTCTGCCTGCAGAAGCCCTACACGAACCCACTGAGCTCCTGATCGCCACGGTCGGCGTGCACAAACACAACTGGGACCAAAGAGGAGTGGAGAGCCGGGGAGGTTTTCTGCCACTGAAATCCACCTCCGTCAAAGACGAGTGGAGATCTGGCACAGACCGCACCTCTCACTGTGGAAAAGAAAACTGTGGCTGCATCAGAATGCTCCATAAAGACTGCTATTTTGTGTGCAACATATATCAAACCCAATCCATTAGTAATAGACATTTAGTGGAACATTATTGAACTTGCTCTAAGACAAACTAGACCCCTATCTAAATCTATTCTGCTGTGCACTGAAGACATGTCAGTTATTATTATTATTATTATTATTATTATTATTATTGTTATCATCATCAATATTATTATTATTGTCCATATATAAACCAGTTCTGAAAATCTAGCAAACAGACCATAACCCTGAAAGAATCAGACGCCCGCTCTGTATTTGACAGATCCCTGCTGCTTTATGCAAACTAAACAACTAGTGTGGACAGGAGAGTGTGAACTGACCATGATGGAGCAGAGACAGATGGGTTTGATGCACACCGTCCACAGAGGGGCGCTGTGGCACCAGATGAAAAGGAATTTACCATAGCTTCAGTTCTAGGTCCATGTGGGATCCTGGGAAGTCCTTTGTCCCATGGCTCAACCTCTCTGTGAGGAGCCATGTCCCTGCTTGTGTGTTGTACTTCAGCTGCCAAGAGAAGGGACCACCCTGTCAAATAAAGGACGATTAGGTGGACTCAGCCATACAGCGTTACAGTTATATTCAGATGACCAGCCACAAGTATATGTTTGATATTTCTGATACAACTTCAGACAGGGCTTCAACAGACAATTATTTTATTATTGATAAAATTGTTACTTAATCTGCCGGTTATTTTCATGATTAGTTGTTCAGTCTATAAAACGTTAAATTATTGCGAAAAAATGCTCATCCCAATTTCCAATGTCCAAAACCCAAAGACTCTTCGTTCACCGTCATAAATGACAAAGACAAGCTGCGGATCCACCCGTTTAAGAAGCTGGAACCTGCAAGCGTTTGAAACGTGACTGAAACGATTGATTGTGAAAATACCTGTACATTAATCAGCCAATCGTTGAAGCTCCGCAGTCAGATATACTATTGTATATATTATTTATTACTCTCATTAAGATGATTCAATTGAGTAAACCATCTTCGGAGGTTCAGCCGTAACAGTGTATGGTTTGGACTTGAATAATATCTTGCTTTTAATACTGATTATTGTCAGTTTTAAAACGAGCTCAAGTCTGTGTTGCTGCCAACAGCTGGACTGGTGTTAGACTGTGGTGAACTGTGGGAAAACACTGACCCCTGAAAACTCCACTAGAACAGTGTCCAAGTGTGGTTTAAATGAACTGTGTGTAGGTATTTTCATTCTATTTAGTTTTTGACACCTGGAACACACTGACCTGCTACCTGGCGGTGCATGACGAGCTCTCGGTGGGTTTAGGGACAGATCTGCTGTGTCTTAATCTTGTCATTAGTGACCCGAGACCGTTCCAATTTGACTTGTTTCAGGACCAAATTACATAAGACTTTTAATCTGAAACAGCTCTATATTTGAATGAGAGGGCAGCAGTGCCTTCAGATATCTGACAAACCTTCAGCTCACCCTCAGACTTTGTACTTCTATCGTGTCTTATATGTGCAAAGGCGAACGCATCTTCCAAGCATTCCCAGCTCAAACTGGCTTTTCATCAGCTTTTTTGGGGCTTGAAAATGTTTTTACTTTTTCTAATGCAATGGCAGGCAGGAAACATTGCATTCATTAACAAGACACAGAACCAGACCAGCCGGTGCAGCACATCAAACTGAACATTTTGTCCTTAACTGCAAAAATGTAAAGCACTGACTTTACATCTGTGTATCACTCTATATTTATATGTAAATGCTGTATGTACTGTAAAAAAGCATCTGTACAAATGTAAATATATTGTTTTCTACAAAAATATATGTTGAGATTTATGTAATGATGCATAAAGGATTACTTAAAGCCTCCTGTTGTTTTGTCATCTTCTTTAAATGTCACTATTTAAAGTTCACTTCCTGCCAAGAACAGGTTACAGACTACCGGTTGCCAATAGCAGAGCACCCATTATCATGGGGATAGATAAAGAGACGATTTTCATAAATGATTAAACAAAAAATAAATGAAATACACTTTTTTTTTTTTTTTTTGTCTACAGAACTACTAACAAAATTCCCGGAGCCCGGGTGGTAAATTCAAAAATAGTCCTAAGCCCAAAGATACAGTGTTTCTAAATATACAATCCTCACATTTAAGAAGATGAAACCAGGGAAATTCTTGCTTGAAAAAAATGACTCTGACAACTGACTCAAATATCTGGTTGATTTCCTGATTGCCTGGTTCTGTTGTCAGAAGCCTGAAAACAAACATAGATGCTGAAAAATGAGTTAATCTGAGAAAATGGGTCAGGTCCTGCTTTCAAATGTTGGATGTTCAGCAGCCAACTCTTACATGTCAGATGATAGGGCATCATTTAGTTTCCAGTCTCTGCTTGTAACAGCAAGTCAAAGATTACAGATCCAAGATTCAAAGTGTTTATTGTCATATGGACAGAGGAAACACTGCAGAGGGACTTCGTATTGCATTTACAGTTATTTCAAAGATATACATACATATATGATTGACTGTGTATACTACCAAATGCATACAATTAGTGTGTAGCCTACAGTAGTATGGACTTTGGACTCAGGAACTATCCATGAAACAACAGGGACATTTTAGGATGAAGACTGAGAGCAAACAAATTACGCAGCATCTCATTCTGGAGGAATTTTCTTTTATCAACCCTTAACTTGGTCAGCTGCTAAAAAGACCGCTGAATTTCGTCCACAAAATATTTCTTCACAGTTCCCTTTGCTTCATGGCATTCTCCTACACAACTGAAGAAGATGGTGACTTTTTTTAAAAAGTAAAAAAAAAATTGGGGGAAAAAAGGCTGTGTAATTATTGGCTACTTCTTGTGCATGCTCAATAATCCCAATTCAAAAACAAAAAGTGTTTTCAGACTGTGTGTTTGGGTTAAAGGTGCACTATGTAGTTTTTTCAGGAAGACTTTTGAACCAGAAGAAAGATCTTCATTGGGTGTTTGTCTAATGTCTAAACCAGCTAAATAAACAAACTCATTCATTTTTATGACTGAGGAAAAAAAAAAAATTGACCATAAAGAACTACACAATTTCATATTGTTTCACTTTGTTTATGTCTGGCAGACCCTGCCACCTTTCTAGCTTCAAACAGTGTTCTGGGACTTTATTTTCCTCTGAGAACACCTTATTTATTCACTTACAGACTATGAGTTTTTTTTATTGTAAATATTCAAATTCAGAATTTCTTCTCCAAAACTGTATAGTGGCCCTTTAAAAGGACGAGGACTTACTGGCCGTTCTGGCAAATGCACATCTCGTTACATTAGCTTTCTTCTAAGGGAAGCATCTTGGGAAAGAAGACAGTGCAAGAGGGTTGATACAAGACAGCCTTTGCACTGGTGGCCAATCACAGCACTGCAATTTAAAAGAATAATTTCTATATAAACATCCACTGTGAAAAGGATGTGTACTGACAGGACACCTTGAACTGTAACCATGTTATGGCAGCAGTACCCAGCAGGTCTGCAGGGGCCTGCAGAGAGTGGTGTGGTTAACCAAATGTACTAAGGGGCACAACCGGACCAGCACCATCCAAACTGTTGCATGCCCTCTTTGAACTGTTGCAGTCAGTGAAGTGCTAACTCATCCACAGGTGTCAGAACAGAGAGGCTAAACTGGAGCTTCTTCCCTCAGGCTATCAGAATCCTGAGCAAGGGCGCTGCCAGGCTTCCTGACAGACTTGCTGACAGCTTACCTCCACCTTTCTGCATCCATTTCATATATATATATGTTCAGTATTTGTACCTTAGCTGACATTTGCACATTATTCTGATCTTTTGTTGATATACTGTGTGTATATGTTCCCTCCTCTCACGTATAAAGTTTTGTCCCAAATATCTGATATATTTAAGCACAGTGCTGTATGGGGCAAGAAGAGTTTTCATTGCACATTCTTGAGAATGTTACAAGTTTAGAATTACACTGCAAAAGAGGACATCTGAACTATGTGAAGTAGAATGTCTCAGTGTATAACCGATGTCAGTGTGTTTGTGTCCCAGACAACCTGAGAAGTAGATACTGTGTTCTCAGACCAGAGCAGCAGCTCAGACTGTCGCTGTCTGTGGTGCTGAACAGCACTCGCGGTCCAATGAGATCGCAGAATTTTTTTTTTTCCAAAATGATCATTAAAAGGTGTAATGACCCATCCATCCACTAATTAATCCTCAATGATATCTTCACAGATTTGTATGTTTGTCTGACATTTTCATTTAGTGTCTGTCTCAATCCACTATCGCTGTCCTTTTTGTAAATGAGACCCATCGGTGTGGAAGGCTGAACCACCGTCACCTTCCATCTGGTTTGGTCCACATGGAAAACAGACTTCTTCTTTCTCAATTTCATCACTTGTATCTATTTGTCTCGTGCGGTACCAATCATGGTAATCCTTTTGCACATTTTTGGACTGGATGGATAATTCTGGTGTGACATGAAGCCACAGCAGAATGTCCTCTTCCTTCTCTGCTGATTTCTCCAAGGGAGAAAAAAAATCCTAAAGAGAGTGGACAAGCAGCTCTCCTTCACAGAGAGATAAAGACAACCCCCCCTTTTGGCTACAAACATCTTCAGAAACCTGGCCCAGATCTGGGCATGATTAAATATCTGCTCTCAGCCAGCGGTGAGGATCCCCGCAGCTTCTTGGCGGGATGAGAATAAAGCTGTTTGGTCTGAGGAAGTGTTGATATCTATAGGCTGTGTGCAGTTCTCTGCTCTTTAATGTCGCTTCTCTGCTGGATTTTTCTTCCTTTTTTTTTTTGATGATGAGATCAAAATGAAAAAACTTACCTGGGGCCTTGTTTTATGAACCGTCTGTAGCTGAGTTGTTTGTTTCTCAGCAGTTTTGTCTTGTTGGTTGCCTCTGTAACCAACCGCAAAGCTGCAGTTTCATTGCACTGCAGGACACTTATTTAACAGTTATCTCTGCTGTTCAGCTGTGAGCCACTGGGTGAAAGAGCAAAATCAAATAAATCAAAGTAATTGCATACACGGAAGGCCTTAAATCTTGATCTAATCCAAGACAGAATTGCCATGGTACCTACATAGCACAGTCAGACTATCGCTGTGAGCTGTGGGCTGTAGGGGGAGTCAACCGCGGGCGAGTCTAATGGAACACCAACTCCTTCTCCATTGTTCCCATATGACACTGTACCTGGAACTCTGCCACTACACTGACATGCACGTGGGGAATGTGGTGTGACTGGGGCCATCTGGCAGTGTAAATGTTCACCTTGGGCTCGTGCTGGTCGACACTACGCGGTGACATCCGTCTGCCATGTTTGATTACAGATTTTCGATTTTACAGATTTTTTTTCTCTTTTTTTCTCTTTTATACCCAGGTCTCTGAGACCTAAACATACTCATGAACCTGTGTGTAATAGATTTTGCAGCACCTCTGTTACACACAGGTTCATGAATATGTTTAGGTTTCAGACACCTGGGCTAAAAAGAGAAGCGAAGCAAAGCAAAGAGAAGAGAAGAGAAGAGAGAGGTTTGAAAGCTGAGTGGTCCAGGCTACATCAACAGCCTCCAGGACTTCCTCTAGTGCAGCTCCACTGGTTTAGTCATGCTACAGCATCCTTGAGCCCTGCTTCCTGGTTGCAGGGCAGAAAGATTCCAAGTAGGGCGGAGCAGATGGAGAATGGGCATGAGGATGACTGAACGTAGGGTGTCACTCTTGATGGTCAGTGTTGTTGGCTGGACCACTCTGGAGGCCGGTGACATCAGGTTAGGACCACGGGCAAGAATGCGGGACTAGAGGCTGATGGGTGATCTGAGCCAGGGGCTGGCAACAGGGCTGGATAACTGGAGGCCAGCAGGGAAGTCTGTGGAGTCATGGAAACAGGAGGCTGCCACTGAATAATGATACAGCACAGGAACTGAGGACCGCTGACACACAGGAACTGTGGAACACCGTGCCAACTACGGACCAGCAACATGTGTTGCCTGGACCGCAGACTGGGGACCAGTAACACAAGTGGGCCAGATCTCCAAATGTGAAACCTGGAACAAGAGTCGACCTGACTGGCTACAGGGGAACCATTGGCAGCAGTCAGCTGGGCTGCCGACTTGGGCCTGGAATTGGGGTCGGTCAGGACACCAACTGGGAACAAGGCAACAGATTGGATGGATACAAGCAGACCAAAGTGAATGCTGGAGGCCAGCATGTTGGGAACGAGCAGGCTGGGTGCTAACGTGCTGGAAGCTAGCTAGCTGGGAAGCAGACTGAGGTGCAGAAGTGTTGAGGAAGGCTGTGAACCACACAGTTGACAAACTCCTCACCCAAGGCTTACAGAAGACAGCTCCCTGCGTTCCACAGACAGAGCTGCCTCCATGAAAAATAGTTCAGTAACTTATAGATATAGATAGACTGTCAGGCAGGCATGCAGGGTAAAAGGTCAGGGTTCAGGTGACAGAGGCCCAAATGTGAAAAAGACCTGTTATCATAACACTATATGCAACGCGAAAGGCACATATCAACAACATCAGGAAATGCAGCCAACCTCTCTGAGATGAACTGATGCACAGTGAACAAGTGTACTTTGTTGACATGTGTCCACATTTATAAAATTGTTTTTGGTAATCATGGATGTCCTGTTCTCAGGGCTAATGAGAAAAAAAGGGACCAACCAGGTTGCTGCAGCCATAAGCCAGCCTCCGTGATGGTACGTGGCTTACTTGCATAACGGTAAAGGCTCCATTAATACTGAGGGTCACATAGAGGCTTTGGAGCAACGTATGCTTCCATACAGATGACTTATTTTTCAAGGCCGTCCCCGCTGACTGCTGCAAGACAATACCAAGCCACATTTGGCACAACAGAGCGGCTTTGGCTCATACACACCTGTTTCCCGTTCAACATTTGTTGTGCATTCCTAAGTGTGAAATATGACAAGGACACCCTCAGACTGCTGTGCAACCAAAGTCGTGCATCAAGGACAAATGGGAGAGAGTTTCGCTTTCAAAAATGTAACAAATAGTTATTTGTTACATTCCATTCCCAAATGCTTTCTGAGTTATTAAAAGAAACAGTGATGTAGCACAGTGGCAGACTGCAGCATCAAAATCCCAATTAGTGTTCTTTTGCAAAAACAAGTATTAAGTTCATCCATATTGTAACATTAATTATCTTGTCTTTGTGCAAAAAACACTATTAATTAAACTATTAATGGTTCCCAAACTATATATCATTGTCATTCTCTTTTTGTAAACATTGAACACAGCGTCCCAGATTTTCTTGGATTCAGGGTTTACTGTGTTTTACTGATAAACAGCCCCATCGCCCCCGCAAATACACTGTGAGCAATTTTTAGAAAATTTAAAAAGAAACAAAATGATTGTTAAAGCTGCACCGGTTAAAGAGCTGATTATCCCCGCTTGTGAGCCTGCAAATAATGATTTTCCACAATAGTATTTCACAAGAGAATGGATTTTGTACCGTTGGATCTTCAGTCGGTGTGTGTGTGTGTGTGTATATGTATGTGTGTGTTCAGAGGTGACTGGAAGAAAAGAGATACTGACTGTCAAAAGGACACAAAGACACTCCCTCATATTGAATTGTACAGTGGTTTGTGTGTGTGTGTGTGTGTGTGTATGTGTGTGTGTTTCAGCGAATATAAAAAATCTGGGACATTACGAGCCTTGGGGTGTATCAGCAGCCATCAGCCATCACTGAGGATGAGGTTCAATCCTCTGATAAGGACTCTGGGAGCCTATGAAACCTGGCAGCACGCAGCTCTCTGGAAGGCCTGGTGATCAAAATGGGGAGAAATAGCATCAGACAGTGGGAAGAAAAATGTGAGAGCTGAGTTTGGTTTCGAGATTTGGTATTCACTCTTTGAAACATGAGACATCTGCTCTTACAAAATGATTGGAAATTAGACTAAAACTTCACATATGGCGCTCTTGAAGCGGTAGGTGCCTTCATTGCCAAAATCACAGCACATTTTATCTTCTATATACTGAATAATGAGCTTCAAGTGATGTGACTTTTCATGTTCAGATAAAGAAATTAATACCTCTTAATAAAAGGGATAAAGCCTTGTTTTCCCTTTGCAGACAAACAGGGTCCAGAGAATCTTATGGAAGCCTGTTTCTGCCAGTTAAAGTAGAAAAAGCAAAGTAATCTTGATTAAAAAAATACACAAATATATATTCCCATGGTTAGTTATAATCTCATATTTTTTCTCAAGGCTAGGTTTTCATAGTTGTTTTTTTTTTTTTTTTTTTTTCTTTAGCCAGCAGAATTGGGCTTCCATACCTCTTTGTAATATATGGAAATTAAATTTGCCATTCATCCTGTAATTACCACTTGGGTTCACAGTGGCCACTGTTTAGCAAAAAAAACAACAACACACTTTTCTGATTTAAATTGTGGGCTCTTTTTTAACACCAAGGTCATAAAAAAAAGTTCAAATTCTGGAAGCCTAGAATTCTACTTTCAGCCCCGAGCTGGAGCTGTAGTGTGCAGTTAGTGTCAAGTACTATGCTGCTGTCGGAGTGTTCCACACACTATAGCACTGATCAACTCCCTGTTTGTTTGTGGACTCTTTTGGTAAAAATTGGAGTGAAAATGGGTCGATGCAGGTTCATCACGGCCTGTATGGTTTGGGTGGACATCATAATTGACAAGTATTAAATAAGTTAAGAGAAAGTTGATCAGTGACAGCTTTGAACATTGATTAATTGTTGTCCAGTACAATAGTCCAGGTTGCACATAATTGCTGTTTTTTTCCTGTGACATCTCTCCTGCCCATAAAATATGGATATATTATACGAACATAAAATCTGGCTTTATTATGTCATTATTTCATGTGGAGAGTGAAGGGTTAACAATCTGCTAAAGACGTACTGAAGGAGGAAAAAAAAAAAAAAAGAAAGAAAAAACCCTCCTCCGCTCAGCTGTGACGGTCTCTCTCGTAGCACCACCGACGATCCGGTCACCGGGGCGGCCCGTCACCTTTCAGTTTTGGGAGAATGGATTTCAGCTCGAGAGGAGGGGACGGGAGCCCGAGCGGCCCCCGCGGCGCGTGGTTGTAGGACGAGATCTAAAAGGCGCGTGGTCGGCGCGGCGGCCACCTCCGTTCATTCTCACTGCTGTTCTCCTCTCTGCAGAGCGTGCTGCTGGTGCTGGTCCGGTCGGTGGCGTCGGCAGGAGCGGCCGATCTGTTCTCTACTGCTTTGCTCTGTGTGTGTGTATGAGCGCGCGGATCTGCCGTGTGCATGTGTGGTTGCGCGTGAACCGGCGAAAATCAAAGAGCAAGCAGGCCAGCGCGAGCCAGCAAGGAACGCACGCACGCAGGCAGGGGCACAGAGGCAGCCCGCGAGCGCTCGGCTAGCAACCGCACTGTACGCTGCGAGAGATGGTCACGTCCACACCGGGGATCCTTCTGCTGCCGATACTAATATGTCTCCAGCACTGCGTTAACGTCCACGGTAAGTGTCGAGTCCGTGTCCGTGTCTTGTGTGTAATGTGTATCTTATGTGTTCCGGTGCGCGCTGGGAGTCACGGCGCTGGGAAACACGCACCGTGTGCGGCGAGGGTTAGCTAACATTACCGAGCGCTGCACCTGTCTTGGCTGCTCCTTGAAGGAGTGACCGTGTTCGGCTACACCTTGGGCTAGTCAACCTTATGCTCCTACTGAAGAGGATAAAAAGAGAAACCCCAGAGAAAACGTCTTTTAGGGGCTGAAAACGAGACAGCCGCTGCTTTGTGTGTTTTTTTTATATGTATCCGAGAAGCGGGCTCGTCTTTTTAATTTGGTCATTGATTCAGCTGGGGGCGTTTGTAGCTCAGTATCTCCGTTTCTTTGAAATGAGAGAGAAAAGGGGGGATGGAGAGGCCCGTGTAGTTTGTGTTGCCTGCTGTACAGCATTTGCGTGTCGCTGCTCATTCGTGGCCAATTAATTTTCACCCTGAAAACCGACAGTCCTTTCCCAAATACAACCCCTGCTTCTTACACCGTGTTGACGTCTATTCATGTCCCGATTTTCTCATTCACTCCTACTGTGGGATTCTCCTCTGCCATCACCACCCCCAGCGAGGCTGGTAATTTATTTATTTATTCCTGAAGTGGAAGCCGACAGGGGGAGAGTGATGGCAGGGAGAAGAAAAGGGGGTTACAGTGGATTGATGCAGAGCGATAACACTGTCAACGGGGGGGTTGTCAGCAGCACCGCAGTCCCTGCAGGGCAGCAGCAGCTGAGGGCATGAAGGGAGAGAGGTGACCGGGCCAATTACCGACCGTAGGTGATCCCAATGACGGGCTAATTACGAGCGGAGTGGCAATGGTTACTATTACCAACTGGTGTTACCTGTAGAGTAGTTTGCACTTATTTCCGTGATCTTTTGCTTTTATCGATTGCTGTTGGGTCCATTAAATGCCAGAGAATTTTCCCCAGAGTGTCCTCTTCACATTCTTATTTTGCCTGACCAACAATCTTAAACGAATAGCTTTAAAGGTAATGATAACAAAACGGAGAGAGCCATAAAATAAGTGCTGAATGACTCGGATTTAACCACCAGCCAGTTTTGATAATGGATTCATTTACTGAAAATAATTCTCTCAAAATGTGCATATTTTCTTCTGTTTTTATATCATTGCTTGTTTAATGTCTCTTGGTTCAGAGCCAATGGTGGACCCAGCAGATGTTTAGTGTTTAAGCTTGGGTGGTTTTATACTTTTTTAAGTCATTTATTAAAATCAGTGGATCCAAGTATAAGATATTAAACAACTGATTGTCTAATTGTTTTTTGTGCTAGTTCACATCCTTGCACTTTTATAACCTTAATTTCTCCAAAAGATTTTAATCTATATATGACAAAAGTAGAACAGTTGGAATTCAGAAAATCACATCACTTTTCCATAATGCAACCTTTAAAAGCAGGAATAGACCAGACTTGTTATGTGATGATGTAAGTAAAGTACATGGAGTGCAGAGTTTTTGCTGGTATTGATTGATGAAAAACAGCCATGTGCAATATAGAAAATCGATGAGGCGTATTGAGATACAATAAAACGCATTGAGAATCATGTATTCGTATTGTTGACAGGTGACTTGTAATCGGTACACGAGGCCAGTGAGTAGTCACACCTACCTAGTGGAAACCTAATAATAAGTATAACAATTTCATATTATCGATTTTTATTAGTTGGAAACAAGACTTGCAACAAGCTATGTGTTAATTACATAACTAATTTCACGGGCTGTTCAGTAAATGAAATGTAAGTGCATAATCTTTTTTTCCTACCTTACCTTATTGATGTTAAAACGGCTACTGGCCATTCAATAGATTACCACGTTTTTTTGTTTTTTTTGTTTTTAACTTGGGATTGCAGCAACGCCACCAGCCATTTGCTTAGTTTACCAGCATTTCTCTGGTTGCTGGTATTAATTTTTGAGCTGTGACTGTGATATATGTCATGATATCCCTTATTTAGGCCTATTTAGCCTGATGTTGTGGGGGTTCCTTTCTGGTCCTAGGTACATCAATCAATTTACATAACTTAAAAATGATTTTATTAATACAGTTACTAATCAGTTCAGCGGCGCTAGTTTGCATGCGGGCTAAATTATAAAACAGCTCAGAGAGGCAGACTGAGCTGTGTTTGGCTGCTTGTGTCTAGCACAGATTTCAGTCTGAATTCCTACCTACTGTGGAAAATGGCCTTTGGGGAAAACAGTAGATCAAAACTAATGCTTGTAATGTGCACACACGCCATATAGCATACACCGATCACTACCACCACCACCTCCTTCTCATTCTCAGCTCCAAACCAAACCCAAACAGACATGAATGCGCACACAGATTGAGATTGTGTGAGCCTATTTGAACAAGACGTCACGCAAATTAGATGGCAACAAGGGTAGCAGCAGCAGCGAGCTACGCTGGCCTGATTAAAATGGATGTATTTTTCCTCCACGGTTACTGTGATACCATGCGCTAGACCTAGATCCTCAGCTATATGAGGGGGGGCTTTGTGGGGGTGCGCCTTGTGCTTGAAGTGGGCGGGGTGGTGGACAGAGGGAGGAGGAGGAGTACACTGCAACCATTTCTGTTACTGGGGAAAATTGCATTACCATGACCTCCAGTGTGACAGCGTTTTATATAGCTCACAATGATCTACAATTTTGTGCGCTAGATGGTTCATTGCAGCTCCATGCCTGTTGAGTCTGCTGCTTCAAACCCACAGGGAGTTGTAGCAGTTGAATGAATCATGATGATCCTGTGATATAATCTGTAATTTCAAGTTCCTGCCTTTTGGTTAATGGCTGTATCAAGACAATTGGCTCTTCAAGTTACAATAGATCTTTTAGTTGACACATTTGCATACATAAAAGCGACTTAGAAGCTGTACCAGGGCCACTGATGGGGGGGAAAAAAAGAGGTTTCATGACAAAGTTAAGAGCATTTTGAATCATGAGCAATGTAGGTTCCCAAAAGCAATAACATAACAAGAAAATCCTAATATTTTGACCAACTAACAAAAAATATTGTCACATTTTCAAGGAAATCTTGTGGCTGTTTTGACAAACTACACAAATGGCAATAAAAATAGGAGCATAAACAGACCCAAACATTGTTAAGTATTTATACAAACCTTTCTCATATGCAACACTGAATTCATCAAATTACTTTTATTTCATATTTTTAGGTCTTTCCAAGTATTACCCTGCAGCCACTGGAGATATGTTGCTGCCCATGGCTCTCCAAAATCTTCAGTTGTGTGTCAAATTTCATCGTCATGAACTACAATGATGTATGCAAAGCAATGACAGAAAATGTGCACAGAAGGGTTTTGAAGGGGTAGCTGCAGTGATAGTTTTCATAACTTTGACAAGATGTAGTGGTGAAAGCTCCCTCTGTCTAATAATGGTAGCAGCAGTGTACAATTTAGAGTGTTCAGACTTTAAATGTCAGCTAAATTTTCTGACACGGCAGGGAAAAGGAGAATACTCTCATACAGGCCTGTAAGCCTACTTCAGGTTGCAACTGAAGTCTGTTATTGTGCTGATTGGTCAAAGTGCAGGGTGTGCAGATTTCAAGACAGCAAGTCAATGGGGTTCTCTGCAGACATGGGTACAGTGTACCAAGAGAATTCACCCTTAAAGAAACAAAACACTGGAATATATACATTAATTCTGTTACTTGCATTCTTGGTTACAAGGACTGTGTATGCTGCACCCCATCCCCTCCATCTCTCATTTACTTCACAACAAGCCATATTTGAAAACCATGCTGTTTATAATGTTGGAGGCATCTGTTAGCTTCTCCTCAGTTTAGTACAGGGTGTCCCCCAGGAAAGCGGTTAGCGGAGCAATATGCTCAAAGTGCCAAAGTTACATTAGCATTATTAGGTAATGTTGAACAGACTTTTAAATTTCGTCTGCATTTTATCCAACAGCAGTGTAATTTTGGCAGAAATTAGTGCAGAATGTATGTAAAATTGAATGGATTGTGCTGCATTATCGACATTCAAGAGTCTGTTCAATATTTTTTTTTCTTCTATTAAATGGAATCCAATGGCTACTGGGATACGTGTGAAAAATTCATTCAATGATGTACAGCTCTACAGCGCACAAATGGCTGTATAACAGTGCATTGCAATAGGTGTTTATTCCTATAGTGTTTTATAATATCAGTTTTTAGTGTTTTATGTCTTAATGTTTGAGAATCTGTACTTTTCTCTCACCTTAACAGCAAGAACAGCTGCACTCAGATTGTGTGAAAAACACAAGTTGTTGTGCTTCCACATTAGCTTGTGAGGCAGCTGGATATGAGAGATAACAGAAGAGGCCAGTCCTGATATGCTTTATAGTCTGCCCCATATAGAGCAAAGTGTTTGCTTGGTATACAACTATTGCAACTATATACAACTACTTTGCCATTTTGTGTGAACAAATTAAAAATGATCAAATTTCAGAATTATTAAATGAAAAAGGTAAATGGAGAAAAAAGGTTTTGTGAAAGTTGTCAAAGTATTGGGATTGGTACCAAAACCTAGCACAACGCTATAGCTGCTCTTGTAAATTACAAAACCAACCATTGGTGGACGTTGATGGATTGCAAACTCAGCAAAATAAAATGTAAGAAAAGCTGACTTGAGTTTTTTTTTTTTGTCTGAAAACCCTGCTGTACCCACATGAAATCTCTCTGGTTCACATGGCGAGTTGTTTTTTTTATCAACATGAGAGAGACACAAACACACACACACACACTCTCTCTCTCTCTCTTTCTCTCTCTCTCTGTCACCCTTTCTCTCTGGGTCTCTCTCCCTCAACATTAAATGTACGTCAGCTGTGAGCAGTAGGTCAGACTGATGTGATGAGTCAGATAAACTGTTGTGACAACTCATGATGACTAGTGTTTGCATATGTCTGGCTTTTCTAATATATTGTAGATTCTGTACTTTTGCAGTACAAATATAACACTATTAAATAACACTAATGAAATGGTAGGAGTCTGTATAACATTAGTTTTAATAATGTAGGGATTAACATGTAGAGCATGGGAAATCTAATTTTATATATACGAGTAAGTAATGAAAGAAATTCTAGATTGCTGTGCAAGCATACAAAGTGCTGGACAAGGCCTAGCTTGTATTAATAGGGGGAAACTCTGGTCAAAAGCTTGCAAAACTGTACCTAGATACAATTTATGAACATTTTTGCTTGGCAGTGATTTTTTGGATTTTATAACATTTCAGTGAATTGCCACAGTGCCTCTGAGCCTCCTCAAAGTTTGTTCTCTAATGAATGAATTTGGCCTTTTATTTAAATGTGTGTTTGGTTTTCATGGCTTTGACAAAACTGCTTGAGAGTGACAGAAAATGGGATGAGAGAGTAGGAGGATGACATGCAGCAAAATGTCACAGATTGGATTCAAACCTTGGGCCACTGCAACAAAGACTAAGAATCTGTATGTTGCTTCAGTGAAAAGTGTTCCTAAAATGAGGAGTCATCTAAAAAAAAAAAAGGGGGGGGGGGGTATGCCATTCCATGACTCATTTATGCATTTCCTCTTTTTCCAGGAAATGTCATGGTTAGATTTATCTCACTCAGCTGTTCTAAAGAAACACGTTGATGTAATTTAAATTCAGGAAATCTTGTAATTGGAGGGCTCTGTGTTTTAGGTAGTCTCAGCAGAATATGGCTGCTAACACTGTAAATCTGTGACATGTCCACGGTCTGTTGCTTATGCCCCTGTCTCTATATATTAAGCCAAGAATCCTTGCATATGTTCCAATGTTAACATGGGGTCTAGAATGAAGTGTGCTGTGTGGACAACAGACTTGAGAAGTACTGTTCAAAAATGATGTTACACTATACCTTGGTAGAACTGTTCCTGCTTTTTTCCCCCTCAGATTTTAAGGAAACTAAGCAAGTCTTCTAAACATTCCATTATACTCTGCACTCTGTGGCTATATTTAAACTTGTGAATGCTGGTTCGGCCTGTAATTCCCTGTGTAGCCCTGTATGACCCAACATACTTGTCTTTGGTAATAACTGCCTGCTCTGTTCATTGTTTGTTTGGTTCATTGTAGTCACATTTCCTTCCAAACCCACTTATTGCATCGGCTCCATCGACATATGTTACCCATTTGAAATATGTGTTTTGTGTAGAATGTTAACTTACTCATGATATGGTACGATAAGTTTAAACTCTGTGATAATTGATCCAATACAAGACAGTCATCTAATGATACATCATGATATCCATCAAATCGAAGAATGCAAAATATTCTGTTATTCACTGCATTGTGGTGTTATTTCATAGAATCTCCGACTGAGATGAAACAACACAAAAAGCACAAAGTCGTAGTGAAGTACAACACACTGACATGAACTTGTCCATGTTAGCGTGTGCCATTATTCCAGTGTGCTGCATGTTCTAATAAAAAATGAAGGCATTTGACGCAAGTGTATCGATAATCATATCTTATCTTACAGAAGTATCTTGATATATTGGTGTGCCAATATTGTGTCCCACCCCTAGTGTGTACGATGATTCAGAAATCATTCATTGTCAAAAGGAGTGTTAATCAATTGTGACCATCAAAAAATTAATAGTTCTCATAATGGTCATTTTTATCATAATGACTATGCCTGCAAAACCATTTTCAGCTTTTTTTCCTGACACCAGTTGAACTAGATTTCTGTGGACCTTACACTATTTTGAAGGAAAAAAATAAGCAGTTGGAAGATGCCACCCTTTGCTCAGGTATTTATGACATTTATTTAAAAGAATCATTCAACTAATAGAGAAATAGTGATAAAAATCAGCATAGGCTGCTATTGATGCCAGCCAACAGCTGTCTGGATCTCACTGATCAGAGGGTAACATGGCTAACTTCCCTGAGGATGGTTTCCTGGGCTGTGAAGGTGCTTGATGAAATGTTGTGCGTTTTCGCACTGATATGTGTATGTCACTGGTTGTTAGATGGGTTGATGCATGCCATTTACTTTGATAAAATGTATGTAGGTATGTTGTGATACATTATTCTTTGATTGAGGTGAATGAAATGGTAATATGGATGAAAGGTCAACACACTCTATTCTGTAACATGACACACAGTTGGTGTGGTCTTGGTTCAGTGGAAGTCTGCAGGCTGTTGGCACGGTTGGCTGTGTATTTACCTCCTCCTGTACTGTGAAGTGAGTGGTCCTGTACTGGGCGTAGCCACAAATGGAATTACTTTCATGAACCTCTGTGATTCAGATTTAGAGTTGTTTGCAAACATGGGTTGATGAATTGATTGATTGGCCCTTCAACAAAATGAAATGGCAGTTCTGAACTAGACCACTGGGGGGGTAGCTGCTGACCCATTTAAAACACTTTCCTTCATTTTGGTGTTTGTGATTACATTTTTAAGAGACTTCTCCATCTTTATAAGTAAATATATAAATATAATATTTCTAATATAAATATCAGAATTTCTTTTGGCCTGAAAATGTTTTTTTGATAGACATCTTATTCTGCCAAACACCCTGATAATTTGAACACAGAGACACAACCTTTTTATTAAAAGAAGTTGACCTTTCAGTGGCATAGTTATCCAACTGGATGTGCAGCCTCTCCTTGGCTTCTACTACTGCTCTGTGCTCCATTTATGCACCCGGACAGAGGCACAGTCCAGACTGAAGAGAGTGTCACGGTCAGACTATTATTTTAAGACCTGGAGTTGTCATTCCCTCCAATACGACAGACTGCAAACTATACTGCAAAGATTATTTTTGAGTAGTCTAGAAATCTAGTTTTTCCTGTGATGGCGAAATGAATCCTTTCTATTGGAGTTTTACTTCTGTCAACAGCAACTGTTTCAGCGTCAACCAAACTTTATCTGCTGAAAAAAATCCATGTTGTCCATCTCTGTTTGCTGATCGGATCCAACCACAGGTGGTTTGAAATGTGAGTCAAATCTGATTTCACAGTGGAATGCAGTGGAAATTGTTTGCTTCACAACTTTACAGTGTGATTTAAAAGTTTGGATAGCAAGATTTTCTCGCACTTCTATGTTGGAAAGCTGTGTCACCAGTGTCTGAAGTGATTGACTCCCACATTGTTCCAACTTCAGCCCAAGTTGCAGATTACTTAAAACAAAAATGATTGCCTATGCATGTACATCCACAAGACCTGTCAAAAATTGTAATTAATCACACACCTTTCTAGTCTCTGGGATTCAGTCACACCACTTCTACCGAAACAAGACAGCCAAAGAAGTCTACATCCTGTCTCCCTATCCATGTCAAATGAGACTGTAAGGTGCTTCTGATGAATTGTAAATGTGCAAACTCCTCTTTGTATCTCCCCCGCTCTTATAATACAGGGCTCCTGTCTTTTCCCAGAATTAAAAAGAAGTCTGCAGACTGCAGGACCTTTTCCTATCACACCCCTTTCCTATGGAATTACCTGCTTACCCCAGTCACTGTTGAGGCCTTTGAATTAGAACTCAATACTCATCTATTGGCCTAACTTTCATTTATCTGCTTATTCCTTGATAACACCTGTTACTGTTCTCGGATCTCTCTGGCAGCTTCATACTTGTTATCCATATTTGTCCTACCGATAGGATTGCTATAATCTTTCTGATAACCACCTTTTTCTTGTCTGAATCAAAGGTCCAGTGATTGAGGGTACAGCTTGTAAAGCCACTTCTGCCTTGACTTGAAAGTGTCATTTACTGTTTTTTTTTTTTTTTGTTTGTTTGTTTTTTTCTTGGTAGATTGCCGTTGTTTGATTAGTCTGCCAAATACTCATTCCATCAATCATTAAATTGTTTGCCCCATTGAAAGGTAAGAGTCTGGTGGTACATCTTCAAGAGTTCAAAACCAAGAAGGATTCACCTTAGCCAGATATCGAAAACAAGAAATATTCTCATTCAAGAGGCTAAGGTGTGTTATGAGTTGTTTTTTTTTTGTTAGGAAATAAAGTAAAATGATGATGCCCTTGTCAAAACTCTTGCCAGTTTACGATTTTGTCGATTGACTAATTCCTTAATGGATTAGTGGGGTTTTATCAGTGTCTGGATGAGTGTTTTTTGCTAGGCAGAATCACATTTTTATTTTGCTTCCCTCTCTTGACCTATATATGTTAATCTGCAGTGCTGAATAAATCTGTCAGTTTAATATTTTTTCTTTTTGTCATTGATTTTATTCAACTTTCCAAAGTCGAAAAGCTATCGCCTTAATCATTTCATCAAATCCACAGTCAGAACAACGGGGGGGAAAATAGGGGGAAAATCCCTGCTCAGTCCCTTCTTTTTCCTCTTCATCAGTTCTTATATCCGATGTCTTGAGACAACAGTTAAACCGATGGTACCAAGTAGACATTTTAAGGACACTGAGGTTTGGTTCTCTACTAAAATATTGATGTTGCGTCATCTTCAGTTGCAAACGCAAATACAGGAATGTGAGTGTATTTCTATGTGTTCAAACACAATATAATTTGAGAAAGGTTTTACTCTCCTGTTTGTGATGTGTGTGTGTGTGTGCGCGCATAGAGCTGTATAGATAACAAGGGTACACAGAACTCTCACCACAAAGTAGTATGAGGGGTTGGTTTTTGTGATGTCGTTAGCAGAGATCAAGTTTGGACAATGTGAAACAAATCGGGCAGGGAGAAATTAAATCCAACATGTGTAGCTGGCTTCTCTTCACAGTAGCTCCAATCTGCTGTGAATGCCAGAGAGCTCTGTTTCAAACCATTTGTTTTGAAATTACAGCACTACAGGGGGCCCTGCAAGGGCCAGACAAAAAGCAAATTACATCTAAACAAACAGTTAATGATAATTGTGAATCATTTGGGACTGTAATCAGTTACTCCTACTACTAGACTCATACCTCCTCTGTGTCTGTCTTCCTCTGTAGCTACTAAGACAGAATGTGAGGCCAGCCAGTTCCAGTGTGGAAACGGTCGCTGCATCCCTTCCGTCTGGCAGTGTGACGGAGACGAGGACTGCACCGATGGCAGCGACGAGGGCTCCTGTGGTGAGACACTAAAGACACACTACTGTCACACAGCACACATACTGCACACAACATGAATGTTGGTATAGAAAACACTCATACCTGAATAATAATATTACATTTAAAACAGAACAGGAGATTACTGTGAGGGAGTGTTTGTGTTCCGTTTAGCAATCACTGACCGAGTAGTCATAGGCAGCTTGAGTCCAAATGCAGCTTACTGTAACACTGTCATTACAGTCTGAACTTTAGAGCCTCTTCTGTAAAACACTCAGGTGTTTGATATCCACTGAAATGTATCTGTTCACTCACCAGACAGTAACAGTAACTGCTTCAATTGTAGTTTTATCCTTTTGTGGATAATGCGAGTGATATTTTTTCTTTAATGTCAACAAATCTCATGAAAAGTCTCCAACCTATCAACAATAGATAAATCCTAACAAATAGTGTATGTGTAGCCAAAGTCAGATATATCTTCTTCGGTGCTTTAGAGCATTATTGTCCAAAAAACATTCAAACACATCATTCAGTACCCTGTTTAAATGGGAGACATGAACACAAACTTAAGTTTATTGTGAATTAATTCCACATACACTGCCCAGCTTCTGTATATGCTTGCCAAAACATCAAATTTTCATTAATCCACAACAGAGGATACTAAAACTAAAATTCAAAATGCCCTGTGTACCCGTTTGTCAAAAATTTACTGAGTATCAGAACGGCAGCTAAAGTGAACCTATGGGGGCAGACATAACCGAAAGTGAAACTTAAGGATGTCTGCCCCCATAGGTTTGCTTTAGCCGCCGTCCTGATATCTGGTCAATATTGTGCAAAAAATTTATGTTATTTTTCCTACTGATAGCACTCTGTAACCTCGATCAACAGGGATATGAGTTAAAAATGGCAGACGTTCTCCTTTAATGTCTGCGCTATCTCTCTGTGTGGAAATCAGTTGCCATTTCTATTGCTCCTATTAGTTGTGTGGGCTGAAATTGTGTTCTATTTACCCTCTTAATGCAGTGTTTGATGGAGTGTGGGTGAATGGATGACAATCCATCTTGGATACAATTAAGCATGTTTTCCTGCCAAAGTGAACAATATGTAAATTAAGCTGGAAATGGAGTCTGAGTCGTATCTTAAAAGGTCACCTCACAGGGTGCCAGATTAACTTTTCACATTGGCTGGTGCCAGTAGTTGTTTTTCATTCCAGTTACCAGCTCTGGCACTACATTTGGATGCACCCCAGGCTTAATGGAGCACCACAGAATGGGTTGTTTAACTCTGAAAACTGCCTTTTCTCACCATCAGCTTTGCTTTTACCCAAATTGGATGGACAGTAGGCAGCAAAGAATTTGAATGAACATTCAAGGCATTTTCATGAGGTGATCTGCCTTCTCCCAAATTCAACCTGATGTCAGTACATAAATATAGATACATACAACTCTGTGTTACATAGTGCTCTGGTGTTAGACAGAAACATTGAAGGGGATTTTCAGTATTATTAAACCTTGGTCCTATATTACCATGTAATGGTGTGTAAATGTTTCATACTTGCCAAATGTTTTGGAATAGGTCCATTGAATTACCTCAGCTGGCAGGTGCAACAGGGCTGCAACATAGTCCTTTGGGGCCACTCCGACCAGTACAGTTACGTCCACTAAAAGTGCTTGTTTTAGCCACTGTCAGGCCAAAGTTGTTTTTATAAGTGTCTGACATTATGGAAAGTGATTCCTATGGATGTAGACCTTTTTGTGTTAAATGATAGGATCTGTTTTGTGACTAGAAACACAAGTCTTGCATATGGAAAATCTTGCTCTGAAATCTCTCTGAAGCGTTGCAGGGAGAGGACAGTTGAAATAGTTGGAAAGTGGGGTTTGGAGTTGACTTAGGGGAACTACCAGCAATAATTCAAAAGTCATTGCTGAATATTTAACTGATTTTGATTGATTTTGGATCTAGATGAGGCAACAACTGTTAGATCTCACCTTCCAAGATTGCAGAGGGAGTCTTTTCTTTCAGTGAGACTGAGACTTGCATGTTTTGGCCTAGAATAATTTTCTTCCATTGATAGAGGACTACAAATTATTTGATCTGCTAGTTTGTCGATTTGATTTATGTTTGTTTAAACAAATGACAATCTGACATTAGAACAAAGTTATGTCTTTGTCCAGCCAACATGCCATATATTGTGCATGCTGAGTTAATAATCAAATAGTAACAATTTAACTATTTTCAGACTATTATCAGGCCCATGATTATCAGTGTCATTTTTCTTTTTATCTTATTGCCAATAATTATTTGGCTCTGATGCCGCCTTTCTCTGTTATTGGTCACCACTCTTGTCTCAGTGTCTGTTACACAAAATGATGTCACAAGTAATGGCTGATAAGCGCTGTATAATCTAAATTTGCTAGCTAAAGTTATGAAAGTGGATTGGAAGTATTAAGTAGCAGAAAATGGAAATACTAAACCGAAGTGCCTCTAAGTTGTGTATACAAGTACGGTGCTTGAGCAAATTGTTGTTGGTTTCGTTCAGTCACTGGCTATTCTCAACTTTGAGACTTACATTTGTATTTTCCTGCATATGTAAATATTTTCCAGTTATCAATCTCCTAGATTACTAATAATCATTCTTGGTATCAGCCCTGAAAAATATTGGGCAACCTCTAAACTATTTAGTGTGGCTACATGTCAGCAGCTCTGAATATGACCTTAAACTGTCAGATACAGTATGTTGACTGACTGTAACGCTTTCTTTTGGTGAATTTGGTACAAAGTGCCCTGAGACAGTACAGAACACATGGCACATGTTCTCACTACTTCACATTTACACACACAGATGTCACATGACATTCAAAACCCTCCATGTTAGCTTAGCCCCACCAGGAGCCTTCCTAGCATCCCTTGGGACAGAATGACCTGGTGATGGGAAGGTAGCAGATAGAGCGGAGCTAAATATGGCTATGACAGAGGTGTGTGTGTGTGTGTGTGTGTGTGTGTGTGTGTGTGTGTGTGTGTGTGTGTGTGTGTGTGTGTGTTACAATTCAGATCTTTCCATTTTCTTTTTTTCTTCCTCATCTATCTGGGTCATGAAACTAGAAGTGATGGAGGAAAGAACAAGTAAAGTTAGAAAGTAAGGGATGGAGTGGGAAAAAAGAACAGATGATTGTACTGCAAGGTGGTTATGGAGAGGAAAAATCATGACAAGAATAGCCCCTTCAGATAAAAATATATAAAGGATTCTTCAGCAGGAAAATAAATTGGCAATGATAGTAAGAGATTACTTTTATTTTAATGGCTTGCACATTCTTAAATTAGATATGTTTCATTTCACTAACTGCTATGGAAATGTACATGTTTTTTAGAATAAAAAACCACCAGCAACAGGAGTGATAGTTCTTTTTGAGCTGCTGGAATACTTTTTAATGTGAAACAGCTGCAGGAGGTGTTGCTTAATTGAAGATTTACCCTTTACTTAACATCAGAAATGGCAAATTGGATCACCACTGAAAATGACTGGTGGTTCGAGAAACTCAGAACAAAAGTGATGAATACAATATGACAGTGGTTTTACTGGCAAATTGCATTAAATAGGTAAATATGGGTTTGCATCAATAGCCAAACATGAGCATATCGGCGACTTTGGTGATGGTGAACTGATGGACTAAAACAGATTGCAGCCTTCTGAAAGATTAGAATTCAAAATTAATTCATAAAACACAAGGTTGTTAATGAGGTCCACTGCGACTTGCTGCTGTTGTGGCTCAAATTGGAGTTGGTTGTTTCTGAGGCACATGTTTGTATTCTGGTCAGAGTCTGAGGAAAGGCCTCGCAGAGAGACTTAAGCCCTGAGTGGACATGGAGGTGCTAAAGTAGTGGGGATTGGGTTGTGTTACTGACAGTTTTGAAATCCCTTAAACCACTCCATCTCATTTTCTAGCAGACCATCAGGAATGCTATAGAATACTCAATTTTCCAGAAAACCATTTATAAATTTTTATTGTCAGGTTTGTGTTTCCCTGTCTTCTCGTTTTGTGTTTTTTCCAATGTCTTGATTAGAACCAGATCAACATAACCTGGAGATGGGGCTGAATGATTAATTAATTATTTTCTGTCAAAATCAGTTGCATAAAATTCATATTGCATGATCCTTGGTTCTAATCAGAGCTTCTCATAATTAACGCTGTCTTAAGCAGCTCAAGATGAAAGGTTTCAGTTGCAAACCATCAATTTTTCAGCTTTCTTTCTGTCGCAGATGCCTTTGCTTCACAACAACAAAGAAACTCTGCTCAAAGAGTCACCACTCCTACTGTGTAACGTTGTCGTTAGGGCTATGTCTTTTTAAAGCACTAAGGATAGTGGATGTTGCTCTGAATAAGAATGTGGGAGGTCGCCACATGTCTGTCGTAGACAGGAGGCCATTTGAGTCAAAATGACAGCCAGCTGGTAGAACAGCGTTGTTGGAATCTCCCATTAAACTTTTGAGTTGATCTTTTTAAAGTTTTTTAATCTTAACATCTTGGATTCATAGCTGTGTATCAGCTTGACCTGTCAGTCTGTGAAGCTAACTTTAATGTAGCTGTGTGCAACATATGTTGCTACGATTACATTATTGGTACTACAATATTACTTAGTAATGTTAAGTATACCATCATCATACAGTAATATTTAAATTGGTAAATTTGTCGTTTGAGTTGAAAGAAGTTCATAATTCAACTGCCTATTTCATATGATCAATTGAGACCATTAGTTGCTTGTTGAGGTCATCAGTGTTTTTCTTAATTCTGTGTTTGACTGCCGTGTCCATAATGACAAGCAATAATTGTCAGCAAACATCCACAGCATGTTCAAGACTGACACATTTTCTTGATGTGTTTTTCCATCTTCATCCTTTGATAGAAAATAAAGGCAGCAGTCAAATCTCTAGTGCATTCTTGATGCAAATGTAGACTGTGGGCTTTGCTTAGAAAGAAGGCAACAAATTGTAAACTTATGACCTTTTCACCTGATAAATAGTGAGGCAGTGATGTTGGGTGTAATGCAATTACTATTCATGAGGGGTGCAGACATTCCATTGTTCTATTCCCCCTTTCTGTCTTTATTTAGGCTTCATGAAGACATCTCAAATTAAAGAAACAGAATCACAGCTCTCTCTATCCTCTTCTGTTTTAATGAATCATTCTCTTTTCTCACCCACTGCAGTTAGAAAAACATGTGCGGAGGCGGACTTTGTGTGTCAAAATGGCCAATGTGTCCCAAAGCGATGGCACTGTGATGGGGAGCCGGACTGCGAGGATGGGACCGACGAGAGCTTAGAAATTTGCCGTGAGTAGATGTTTTTCTCTCTGATGAACCACGCATTTTGTGGCAGGTTGAGCAATGATAGAAACATATTTACTTCAAGCATCTCAGAAATATGTCAGCAAGAAGTATATCTGAAGAACCACACTGATCACTGATGCTACAGTCCAAATCGCAGCTACTGAATATCTCAGTGGTTATATCACTGATCTGCGTGAAAGGCAGGAAATCCACATCAAAGCAACATTAATTTTCAGGCGGTCATAGATTTTTTTTATTTTATTTTTTTTAAACTTATGGGAGAAGTTATACCAGGTTATTCCTTCATACTCAATTTTGGTTAAAGCGCAAGTGTGATGTATGTTTATATCTCTCTCTCTCTCTCTCTCTCTCTCTCTCTCTCTCTCTCTCTCTCTCTCTCTCTCTCTCTCTCTCTCTCTCTCTCTCTCTCTCTCTCTCTCTCTCTCTCTCTCTCTCTCTCTCTCTCTCTCTCGATATATATCTCTATCTCTCTCTCGATAGATATAGATATATATATCTAGAGAGAGAGAGAGATTAATAACTAACCTGTAAAATGGACACTGTGGTCATTTGTTAAGAGGTTCTTTAACCCACATTTATCAACGCAGTATACAGTTGGGGTGCAGATGACAGCAGGGTCCAGAACTTAAGTCTTTAAAATGTTCTGTTAATGTGCTGCATGATGATTATTAATTCTGCTCCCTCTGCCTTCTGCTGCACACAGGTCAGCTACTCCTGTTATTCTTGTATTACTTTGAACACACCACTGAGCAGGTTACAGAGCAACAAAGCACTTGAATGTAGATTTACAACAAGGCAGACCATTTAATAAGAAACTATGCATCCTCCAGAGGGTCAGATGGTGGAAGCCGCCTTAATCACTGCAGTGTGTGTGACAGGTTCAAGTTAAAGCAATAGACACAGAGGACAAACTGACCTAAAACAGTTTATCCGAGTTAGAAGCTGTTTGCCTGCTGTGTCTATTGGATGGCAAAAATAAAATGGACACAAGGATCCTTGATACAGAGGCCACCACATTCAAGCTGTAGTTGTGGTCATTATGTTAATACATAATGTCAAGTATCTCTTTAGGTTTCGATTTGTACATACTTTATTATGCTAAAGTTCTGATGGCCTGATGTAATGTAGTAATTTTGGGCTGTAGTTTCTAAATACCTCCTCCAACACTGGGATAATACAATGTGAAAACTTTTCCTTGAGGTCCATAAACCATGTCAGATATACAACTAATTAGTTGTTGAGTTGGATTACCATCCAACTGCAAAGCTTAAAAAAAAATAATTTCAGAGAGCATAGTAGATTTCCCTGTGTCTTTAAAACCTCTCACTGTTGCAGAAATGCAGTGATGCACTTAAAAGCAGTGAGGGGGGTCCCCAGTGAGCAGCCCTGTCAAATAAATAAGTTGTTTAAATGGAACTAGGGAGAATGCTGAGCTTTAGACTGAATAACTGTGATGCTCGCTTTTGCTGAGGTGCTCATAGATAAGTGAAGTATTTACACCAAAGTCGTCTTTTAATGAGAATCTCTGGTGTGTTCACTGTCTTCACTGTCCTGTTGTAAAGACTAATGGACTTTGGCATCTCCTCAGGTACAGAAATAAACATCAAAGGCATCAAACGCTTGCTTGATGGATATTTACTGTGCTTCCTGAAAACTTCCTGAATGCTGGAATGTGTTTCTTTATCCATGTTACTGGAAGCAAATTCTTTCTTTTTCTTTCTTTCTTTCTTTCTTTCTTTCTTTCTTTCTTTCTTTCTTTCTTCTTTCAGCAGCGCTTCATCAAAGCCATTTCATGACTTAAAATGTTAATTCCTTGATGCTAAAGCTTAACTGTGTGTCAATGCAACATACAGTATCTGTAAATCGCTAACTGTATGAGATGATACCAGTTTGAAATAAAATGAATACCTGCTGTTTGATCAAAGAAAAGTAATCTTTTCACACTTGTTTGCGTAATGGTGAGGGAGTTTAAACTAGAAAAAATCCATCACTTATTAAATGTAATAAATCACCTTCATCTAGTGTTTATTCATTCATTTAACTAGTGAGGCTGAGCAAATGAGATACATAAACTCCTAAAGGAGATCAACTGTTGAACTATGGCCATCATACCCAGAATAAAATATGATCAATACTAAGGGTGTCACGATTTCGATTTTTTATTGAAATCGATCGAAATTACGTCATGGTCTCAAGCATCGAAGTCAAAGAGAGGATCGACGATCACCCCCCAGGGAGGTGTGCAAAGCTACGCACGCACGCTACGCAAATTACGCACATTGTAGCCGATGCCGCTAGTTAGCTAACCTGCAGATCATGACACCATGGCAAGTGCAGATAAAGGAGCAACGGCACCGGAGCTTGAAGCAGCTCCTGCTTCTCTTAAATCACCAGTATGAAAGTATTTTGCGTTCCTGGTGAGTTATGTCGACAACGTTCGTGTTGTCGACAAGAAGACCACCGTGTGTAAGATATGCTATGTGCGTGTACCACACCCGGCCACGGGAAACACTACAAACATGGCAGGACACATTCGCCGGCATCACAAGGATGTAGATTTGACAACTGGGAAAACACCATCACTGGTCCAGCCAACTATTCCATCCTCGTTTACAATAAAACTTCCACAGACCTCAGCTCGCACAAAAGCTATAACTAACGCTATAGGGCTATTTATAACAGCAGACCTGCAGCCTTATTCGGTGGTGGAAAACACTGGATTTAAACATTTAAGATAAAGATAACAACATATCTTTGATAAAGAAAAAAAACTTGAACAATGTAAAAATGACAGTTGTCATTCTCAGGGGACAAAAAAGTCCAAACTACTTATTTTTTTTATGTTCAACTGTTAGGATATAGTTTGTTAAGGCTCTCATTGTTCCATGACTCTGGACATGACTGTTATACTTTTTATTTATTTATTTATTTTGTTGCACATTTGTTGCCAGGCATCCTCTGTGACCTCCCATTTTTGTTATTATTATTGTTATTTTTGTCTTTGTTGTTTTCCACTTGACTGAGAACAAGATCGTTACCCTTATATTGTAAATAAATTATTTAAATTTGACCGTTAGTGCCTAATGTAATACATTGGAAATTGCATCACTTATATGTAGCCCATCTTTTGAAATAAGATTTACTATACAAAATTTGATGAATAAAACCACTGATCGTAGACTAGAATAGTCTGAAAATGGCATAGGCCTCTGTTCTGTAAGAAAAAGAAAAAAATCGAGAATCGAATCGTGACCCTAAAATCGAAAATCACATCGAATTGAGGATTTGGAGAATCGTGACACCCCTAATCAATACTCATGTCAACAAATATTTCTGTATACATATTTGTGAATTAGACCTAAATATAGTGAATTAAGTTGGTTTAGTGTATGTAGTGTTACTTTACTTTAACAGATGTACCAAATGATGAGAAAACTGCTTCCAAACATAATGGTGAGGAATATTTCCCAATAATGAGGGTTATTCTTAGGGGCGCACTAGCAGGAGTTTTGTTGTGTGACATCAAACACGACTTTGAACAAATGCAAAGCTACGACCACGACAATATTAAGTCAATCTGCGTGTGATCCAGGCTTCTTATCAGTGTTTGTGAAGTGATATTTGCTAGGGCAGCAGAGGGTTTCAGGTGCGTGACAGGATTGACTCCAGCTCTGAGTTTTCACAGAGCAGTCCTCTCTGGGTTTTGCTGCAGTGTGTCAACACTGCAGCTTGAATGCACTAACCTGAAAACAATACAAGAATAAATTCTTTACCCCTGGCAGGAAAAAAAACAACACTACATCTTAGTCGGAGCAAATCCCTCTTGGATGGGGATCTGTGGTGCAGTGCTGCCAAAATGGGAGTGGTGCAGTTTGGGGAGTTGTTAAAACACCAGAGTTATTCAAAGCTGTTGGCTGTTAGGTGTTGCCAAGACCTTCCCAAGTTCCTGCAGTGTTAGAAAGACAAAATAAAGAATGGTGCCTATTGTAGCTGCTAGATAAGCCTAGACAATGGAGTGGAAAATACAGATGCAAAGTACTCTAACATGACATAAATATCCCAGACGATGAAGCAAGCTTTGGCTCTTCCCAGTATTCATGCTTCAAAGCATTGTGGAGGTACAAGGTATTATTATGGTTAAAACCTCTGTTCTGCGTCTTTCCTGCTTATGTCACCTTGATTTTAATGTTTGTTTGTTTTTTACCTTTTCAACCTGTTAATATTTGAATTGATCATTCTATCCTCGGCCTATCCTGAGCTGCATAATGGCTCAGAGTTTGAAATTAATCTTTGTTCATTTTGCTGAAACTAACTCTATTTAGATAGCAGCTGGTGTACTGCCAAGACTTTCCTAGTAGAACTGTACATTTTGTGCTTTTTTTTCCTGCTAATTTTGTTTTGTTATTCTTTAGATGATGGGTCTGCCATTTTATAATTTATTTAAAAGTTTAAGTTAATTTTGTTATCGCAAAAAAGATGAATGATTAGTTGAATACAGCGACCATGTGAAAGATTTGAATATTTCTGACCGTATCAAAAAGACACTAATGGACAACAATGCAATTCTTTTAACAGTGAATTATTGCAACAGTACCTTTTTATAATCAACATTTTTGAAATTCTAGTTTCCTGCTGAGAACTTAAATGACTAAGTGTCCTGGCGTGCCATTTGATGGTTCCTTGTTGGTTGATTGCTATGACCTGTTTCCTCTTGCTCTTGGAAAAGTCCGTCGGTCAACTGAAGGTCCTAAACAGCATTCCAGTTTGTAGTCGTGTGTGTGTGTGGGTGTGTGAGAGTTTGTGTTAAAGTTCCATTCATAGCTACAGTGGTGTACGTGCAGGTCAACCCAGCTACTATAGCTGTTATATCAGTGTACTGTTTGAGCAGCTGTTGCACATGACTTGGCAACAGGGAATGGAATCTACTGTGTGTGTATGTGTGTACGTGCGCACGCGCATCTCAGCTCTCTCTGTGTGAAGGTGCGGTAGTTGTGTGAATGACAGTTTATTTTTTTGCCTCAGTGTTGAATTAAGGAAGTCAGCTGCAGTCTCTGGTTACTAAGTCTAAGTTACTAAGTTTAGAGTACATCCAAATTAACATTGGCTAGCAGCTTTATTCTGTGCCCCATGCTGGTGCATTATAGGGCTACAACTAACAAGTTTTATTGTGTATAAAATGTCCAAAAACTTTGATCAGTGGTTCCCCAATCCCTTAAATGTTTTTTGTTTTTATCCACAACCCAAGAGATTTAGTTACTGTCACAGAGAGGGACAAAGATCGATTAGCAAAATAGTTGGTGATAAATGTAGTGATTAACAATTGATCAGTTCAGTGTTGCCTTTCTAGTACTTTAGTGTTTCTTGGGGCTTTACCACCACCCAGTGTTGACGGTGTTGATGACCTATGATTTATTTATGTTAAGTTGAAATAAAAGGTTAAGACATGTTTTTTTTTTATGTTGTTTTTCACATTAAAACTATGGTATGTAACCTTCAATTCATCATGTATTGGGAAGAGAAAGGAACTGGATTTTTGAAATATGGCTTCATATCGTCACCTGGCTCAGCAAAAACTACAGAATCCTTGTCAATAATTTCTACATCTGCAAGAGTCCCTTTTCAATTCGTATTCATCTCCTGTTTCACTGAGCAGCCCTTATCGGTGTGCAGTCCGTTTTTATGTACAACAATACTTGTTATTAGCCTCCACAGTGGAAGATTGCAGGGATAAGAGTCAAACGTGTTTATTGGAAACATGTACTGTGGAGTGAATATGTACTGTGATGAAGTGGTTCTTCAGCTGTCAGTCATTCACCTGGAGTTTAATATGCAGGTGACTGATATTTAAAACAAAGAAAACACACATGCATGATATAAGAGTAAAACTGATCTTTGTATTATCAAAAGAAAACATTTGCATTGTCTTTTTAAACATTAGAATTTCCTAATTGTTAGACATTAAAAAACAAACTGACAAGTTTCAAGTCTTTGTCATGGAGTCAAAACGTCAAATACTCTGATGAAGGCATTGTAATATTTTAAAAGACAGTGACTTGAAGTCTAGAACTGAGAGCTGTGTTCATCAATACACTTGTAAAATTCCTCTCTTCAGACATATATCTTGTAGCTCAATGTCACCCTTAATCTGCCAAAAGCTGTGTACGTTCTCCAGCTAAGAAGAAGTTAGTTACACTGTGACCTTGTTATGTCCTGTTCTATTTATGTTTTTGGGCTCTGCTATCATAACAGCATTGTGCCCTCAAAAGGCAACAAGTGGAGCCACTGCAGCTGTGTCATGACAGTGTGATAACAATTGAACATGTTGCTTTTTTTTGTTTTGTTTTGTTTTTTTCTTTATATCCTTCTGCATAAGCATCACAGATTTAACTCTTTTATGTATGCTTTTTAAGCCCATGTGAACTGAAATTCCCAGGCTTTGTCATGGCAGTAAATCAGAACTGGTAATGAGAAGTGAAGGATTGAATGTGGCCTTGATGCTCCAAATATGCAGATGAGCTGTCCTTTTGAAATAACATCAAACAATCAGCAATGTGGCTGTAAGCACTTTGTTTGATACAGATGTGGTCAGTTAAGTTACTGTGCACTATTTGCTATCCTCTGATTGTCACAGTGAAGCTTGTATTTTAAATAAAGTGGTCTCCCAGCAGCAGACTTCTTTCACAAAACTGTTCGGACAGGACAGTGAGGTTTGTAATGTTGTGTATCTGAGTGATTTAGTCCTTGCAAAGATGTGAAAGGAAAAGGACCAGCATGGACCAGAAAATGTTGGGGACAGTTATTTATTTTTTTGCCAGTTCTTTGGCTCCAACATAAAGTCCACTCTACTCTACTCTTCTCTAATAAATCATTTAATAATTCTGTGTCACTTCAGTGCATTTTCTTTTGCTCAAAGCTACAGTGTTTTCTCAAAATGCAAAGCTACACAAATGGATTTTAAAAAAATGTATACATAATAGAAAGAAGAAAAGACAAAAGACAGTACTGTGACAGTGTATTTTTGTGTGGTTGCCCATGCAGACATGCGGACGTGTCGTGTGAACGAGTTTAGCTGTGGAGCGGGCTCTACACAGTGCATACCCATCTTCTGGAAATGCGACGGAGAGAAGGACTGTGACAACGGAGAAGATGAGGTCAACTGTGGTAAGTGGAAAAAACCCACTTTGTCACGCAGATAATGTTTGCCCACATGATTTTCAGTTACAGTTTTAATTTTTATTTTTATTCTTGAACATATGTCATCTTTTTGTAATCGTATAGCACAGGAAGTGAGTAGGGAATATTCATTTTCTTTTGACTGAAAGAACTGTGTGAACTGCAGGCAGCAACTCTTTTTCTGACTTAATCGTCCATGGAATGTGGGTGTGTTTTTCAGAGGCCAGGCTGAACCTTTGCCATTGCCTCTGATGGTCCAGCTTCACAAGTCAATGAGAACCTAAATGCTAGAGCTGGACAGAAACTTGATTTTTGGGCTCAATGCTGATGTTATTGGAAAATAAAAAATTGAGATATCAATATATCTGCCAATTATATACACATTCTCCAAGGATCCCTCAAATGTAGCTATTGCATTAAACATATTGACAGTATATTTTAAAACTCATGTATAAAATGACACCAGTAAACGCTGTAATTGTCAAGCTTTCTTTCCTGCATCATAATTCTCACCATAATGTCACATTTCTGAGCAATGGTCAAGTGACAAAATGGCAAATGCTGTGTGAAAACTCATTAAGTAATATATTTTTTTAGTCATATTAACATTAATGGTTTTGTCACTTACAGTTTATATCCCTCTAACTTTGATTTGCCTGAAATGCCCTGTTAGGAATATGTCAAAGTTGCTGTCAAGATTAGCTAATGGAGGTTATCCCTGCCACCCATTATTCACATCCTGCTGTGGCTTTTTCTTTTGTCCGGACAGACGCTCGCTCGTCACCCTCACCCGCTACATAGCAGCTACCATTGAAAATGAGTATAGTGGCGCTGAGCTAGCAGTATAGCGGTGCAGCGCCACCATTCCACCGTCTGGGGAGAACCCTGGCACAAAAATGTTTCACAAGATACTTTGTGGCCTTGTGTTTACAAGAATTGATTAAAAGCAGCTTTAAACCACTGACTTGATTATTAGCACCATGGAGAGGAATGCGAACATCCTGGCTACATTTGGAGAAAACTTTGACCCTGTGAAGGTGTCTTTATTCTCAAAATGCAGACTTCATAGGATGATGCCTCAGAATTTGAATACAGAAACAAAGTTGTTGCAGCAACCTAACTTGACTGTTGCACCTGATTCTTTTAGATCATCAGCCTCCTTACAGCTGTGCTCTTATGCCAGTTCTGCCTGATTCGCATTGTGCAGGGGCAGGAAAGTTGTGGAATACACAAGGCTGTTACAGCCTTAAGAAGTACACTGATTGTTCTTCTGAAGTGATCCAAGAACTACTAATTATGTGTAACAGCTGATGTCTTACACACTGACGTCTTACTCCTTGAGACAGTTGCTGTGCATCAATTACTTCTCATCCTGCAGCTGTTTATCCTGTGGAGCTGTGCAGCAAAAACAAACTAACAGCCTTTTGCAAAGAGCATGATGCTCTGCCTGGAAGAACTATAAACTAAAATAATTGGATCCGACAGAACACGTCCACACAGCCTTAAGCATGTTGGTAAATTTCATATATCCTTTGTCCATTTTCTGACTTTTATCTGGGGCTGAGTCACACTGGCAGCAGGCTAAGCAAGGTAGTCCAGGTGTCCCTGTCCCCAGCAATGTATTCCAGGGTTGAACTTAGGAAAAATTTTGCTTCAAGAGTGTATCAGCTGATACCAGTCCTGTAGCTGTTATATGTCCATCACTATGTATTTTTGAACCTATACTACAACAACAAATTAAGTTGGTACCATCCTATCTGGCTGCTCAGATGCTAATTGAGAATTGAGCTGCTAGTAGGAGACATTTGGTGATTGTCTTGTTTGCTTACATTAAATCTATGCCCCTGCTGTCCTTGAACTCTGTCGCAGGATGTTTTACTGCAGTGATGCATGTTTTCAGAGACCATAACCTCAACACAGACTCAGGTTAATCAAATGTTACGACCAGCCCCATACATTCTGTCATCCTTCTGTCATGTTAGACTCCCACTGCTTCCTGCCAGCACAGGAATCATATTTTATTAAGAAAATTACAATAACTTGTGCAGTGCAGCAATAAGGCTATGGTCATGCTGCCAAAAGTATGTGGACAGTGTGTTTTGCATCATCTCGTTCTCTTCTCCTAACTGCCCCCAGGTAACATCACCTGTGCTCCAAACGAGTTCACATGCGCCAGTGGCCGCTGCATCTCCCGGAACTTTGTGTGCAACAGCGAGGATGACTGTGGTGATGGCTCTGATGAGGTGGAGTGCGCTCCATCCTCCTGTGGTCCCAGTGAGTTCCAATGTGGGAACACCTCATGCATCCCAGCCAGCTGGGTGTGCGACGATGATGTTGACTGCCAGGTATGAGAGAAGTGCAATAACACAATAAAAAATGAAAAACTACACACATACACATACGCTAATACACTGTTGCACTATATGAAATATACACAAACTCTTAAAAGCAGGATTAAAACTTTTAGACAAAAATAAAGGATAGTTACATTGTTGCATCATCTGAGATTGGCAAAAACAGGAATTTGGCAAGGTTTGGTTGGATGATTGAGAGTAAGGCCTGATTGGACTAAAATGGCAAGAGGATGTGGATACGATAAGTGTCAACTGATTTAAGGTACTACCTGGCTCTTCAACTGGGGTTCCGAGACCCACAGGTGGTCCTCAGAGTTGCTGCAGGTGGGCACGTTAATAATATTTTAGTATGTTTTTATTCTTTCAAAAATGTATCTAACATTAACGTGGATCCAGCATATCATTAGCAAACATGCATTTCATGAAAAAACAAAACATTTAATTTGCACAATATTACCCATGATTCACTTATGTGAGCCAGCTAATCTAGCTGTACGTATGCATTACAACAAACAACAACAACAAAGCATTTAATGTGCACAATATTACCCATGATTCACTTATGTGAGCCAGCTAATCTAGCTGTACATATGCATTACAACAAACTAGGATGCTAACTATTTGGCCTGAAAAATGTTGAAGGCACCTGGTATACCATATATTAGATGTAGAAGGCTGCAGTCCAAAGTATTGCTCCTATCTTCTAAAATAAAAAAAAACAAGACCTTTTCAGGATGTTCTAATCAGTAAACCTGGCCCAGTGATCAGTGCAGACTGTGCAATTTTAAGACATGCATATGTAAATGTGGACTCATAAGAATGTTGCCAAAGGGGGAATTTCTGAAATAAAATCTTGCAATACACATTTGAGCCTTGGAGGAACTAACTTAAACCAAATCCAGTCCTAGCTATGTGGTGCCCTTAATTTAATATTAACCTGCATCATTTTGTCTTTTATTGTCTTTGTCTATGTGATTTGTAAATTTTTAAAATTGCTAGTACTTTTATTAAGTACAGTAGATGCAAACAACTAAGCAGAACCGTCTTTTATACCATCTTTTATAAACATGTTCTGTAGGACTAACAAAGTTTCATGATGCCTTTTGTGGTTGGGTTTTTTCCCACTCAGCAGCACACACAGGCCCACGAGCCCACACCCTCTCATTTCTAAATAGATGCCATCTCACTATAATAAACTGCAGAGTATGATCTCCCCAGGGCACACACACACAGGCACACACTGGTTCTGCAAGTTCAATTTTCGCAACAGCCTGTGGTTATTGACCTGCCTCGTACATGTACACACAATCTCACGTACACACACTGACTTTGACACTCCAAACACGTTTTTCACACACGACAGCACAAGTTCCACTGAGTCGGCGATTTGCTGTGTACCTGTTAATTGGCTGTGTGGTTATCACTGTGACGGCCTCACAGGAAAATGAAAAAACTGATGCAAACACTCACACCCACAAATATTTAAAGTGCACTCTTTAATGGGAAGGTCATTGTTGTTCCCTCTCTCACACTCAGCCAGTCCTGCGTCAGTGTTAACAGTTATGGAGCTTCCTTCACACATTCTCACACTCCATTAATCTGCTCCCACATGAGTCAGTGACTTTCTAAGATGATGAAAGTGTGAGAAACACTTCCTGCTCCTCCTCTTGATCCCATTCTGTCTGATTGCCCAGTTTAAATTCTAATTAAAGTGTTAATCATCTGTGAGATCTGAGTCCTAAAAGCTCTCTGCCATGTAATTTCTGCCCACTTGTCCCCCAGATCACCTGTCAATTAAACAACAAGGCTAGGTGAATGTACGTCTTTGTTTGGATCCTCTGTTGATGGTTGAAATCTGTGAAAGGCCTTTTGTAACAAAATATAAGGAATTTCAATAGTTTTAAAGTCCTTTGTCTTGAAAGAAATGTAGATATGTGTCATGTTGGATGATCTCGTACTTGAGTCTATAGTGTCTGTTCATCAAGATTGAACTCAACACCTTTTTTTTTTTTTAAATTAATCTCCAGCTCTTGCAAACAGAAAGCAGAAAATTGTTGGCGCTTTACCGAATTACACACTGTAACACAACACTGTCGATCCACTTCCTTACCTATTGTTATCCTTGCACACATGCCAGTTTGTTAGCTTGTCTGTATGCTAAAGAAGTGATAGCAAATGTTAGGAGGTGGTATGCATCTGCAACTTAACAGGGTTTCTACCAGTTAAAAGGTCTGGCAGCCTGCCAGTGTTAAATTGACCACATGCAGGGCTTTAGTATCAGACATTTCAGGAAAATTTGCACTTGCGCAAATGTGCTGCAATAATCTATTGCACTTGTAATTTATCCTCAAAAAGGCAGTTGCAAGCTTGTTGTTTAATGACTCAATAATTAGTGTCTACCATTGCAAGATAAACAAGAGGTGTGTTGTGTTTATCACACATAGTGGAGCAGTGGCAGATGGCAGATGAGAATGGCTGACCAACACATACTGCCAAGCTTAAACAATTTAAATTAATATATTGAAGTGGCAAACATAAATCAGTGCTTAGTCTTTCATGTCAAAAACACTGCTCCTGTTCTTGAAGCTGAGGATGCAGCAGAGAGGCTGGTCTTCACTGTTGGAGACATGAGTTTAAAACCCAACAGAGCACTCTGAGAGTATAAAAAGAAGAGGCGGCAAACAGGCAAGAGTATCATCTTTGCTCTCAAATGAATTAACATTTTATGGAAAAAAGTCTGCAGACAATTTATCTCATCTATCAGTGATGTTTGGTATTGTTTTTTTTTTTGGTCGACTATGGGCCCAGTTTGGCACAGTGTATTGGAGCATAAAGACTGAAAATAGTGATCCCTTATTATTCATTCAATCCAGGATCAGTTTTGAGTTGAGACTCAATTGTCGGGATAGTTTCAAATCGTGAGATAAATAAAATTACAGAGAAAACTACAGCTACAGTCGGCACACTCATCTGGAATTCATACAGCTCATGGATAAGGAGCCCCCATGAAAAAGAGACTCTGCTGCAATCCTGCAATATGCCACCAGGCCTAACTTTTCTTGAGGAAAAATTCACGCCAAAATAAATTGCCAAAATACAAGATGCATACTGCAGTTAACTTTTGCCACTTAACATAATGGATTTTCTTGAAATTCATGTTAAAATTTCTATTAAATTCATAACACCATGTAAAATCCTACGGCTGTACTCCAAACTGAGTTTAGAAAATGCATACGAAGAATCACAAAAATGCTGAAATTCAGCCCTGAGGACCAAACTTAAAAAATCATAACTTAAAAAAATATTTGGAGTACAGCTGTAGGAATTTACAAGGTCCCATGAATTTGACAGAAGTTTCAACCTGAATTTTATTTAGAGAAAGTCCATGATATGAACTGGAAAAAGGATTTTGGGTTAGTTTGCGTGGAATGACCCAAGAGTAAAAATGAGAAGTTTGGTTTTACAGGGGATATGTTATTCAGACTTGTATGGAAAAATGTAAAAAACTCAATGAGCCCTACCATTACTCTGGATTAGTTTTTATAAATGTGTCTTTAAACTAGATCAAAACATGTCTCGCTTTCTGAGTTTCAAAGTGTTATTTTTCATTCTAACTGGTCTTTTTAGGTCTTGAGTTAAATTGCAGTCTCTCTGGCAGGAGAAGGTTGCAAGAGAGTGAGTGTTTATGCCAGCAAATGGAAAAGCTTTCACAAACTGAATGTTTGCTCAAACACAGTGGACCAAAACTGCATTTTTATTTTCATGATCTTTTCAAGCAGCATAATTTCTCCATTTAAAAACAGAAAATCTTATTGTACTTTTTCTGGCGATCTCTCTGAAACATCGGATTTGTCCCCTGCAGGACCAATCAGATGAGTCGCCGACTCGTTGTGGCCGTCACCCAACGCCACCAGCCAAGTGTTCATCCAGTGAGATGCAGTGCCGCTCAGGAGAGTGTATTCACAAAAAGTGGAGGTGTGATGGAGACCCCGACTGCAAGGATGGCAGCGATGAAGCCAACTGTCGTATGTACAACCAGCTGTCAGAATCATTAAAAAATCAAGTATTTTAAGATCAATACCAAATCCATTGTATCTGTTACCACAGCAGACCGTTTCAAGTTTAAACCATTTTCTACGGGATAGTGTTGGCATGTGTATTATCCTACTTTGGGGTAATAAATGAGATTGCCAAGATAGCTTAATGAAATGAGTGAGTAAGGGATACGAGTTCAGGAGTATTGGATGTGATGTGTGCCTGAAATCAAAGATATGTAGAATTAATACACAGAGTTTACCTACAGCATCATCCACATGAGTTTCCAGTGTCATAATGTGAAGATAATTTGTCATAAATCAGATGAAACATGGAAAAATCCAGATTTGTCCATAAGGAAAAAAGTTAGTGGTTTGGGTTTGCATCCAAGTGTTTCAGGCAGACACTGTTTGTTAACTTTGGAATAATTTCAGCTGAAGATTTGCAGGTCATATAAAAAAACAAGAAAAAAATATCGCACACCATGAGCAGTGTCCATTATGTGTTGTACTCATTCAGTAATTTGACATTAGTTACTTGACAAACAATCTCGGTTTATCCACTTGTCTAGTTATTTCTCAACTAATCCATGTGCTGAGTAGTATTAGGGTTATGACTTCAATTTGTATTTTGGACCGTTGGTCAGATGTAAACCAATGGATTACATTTACACTACCAGAACACTTGGTTTTTTAATTGATAAATGACTTAAGTTATCCAGTTGTTGAACAGCCTTTCAGCACAACTTACATGTGTGCCTTTGTTTGTGGCAGCTGTACGCACCTGTGGACCAGATCAGTTCAAGTGTGATGATGGAAACTGTATCCTGGGCAGCAGACAGTGTAACGGCCTCAGAGACTGCACGGACGGATCAGACGAAGTCAACTGTAAAAACAGTAAGTGCTCTGTGTGTGCGTGTGTGTCTGTACAGCTTTACAAATTACTTACTTAATTTTCCTGAGGGCATCATCAGATGAAGAAGCATTATTTTTCATATTTTTTGTCTTTTGTGTATCTTCTATTTTTACATTTTACCTCAGGCTGTCCTGAGGTTTAGAAGCTGCACGAATGTGTGTGTGTTGTCATTGTAGATGCTGTGGGCATGTAAATGTTCTAAATGCATTTTTACAAACAATCTAATGCTGTCACAATCTACTTCAGGACTGTGCACATCTAAAAGATAAATGTGCCAAATAGAACAAAAAAAATCCCCAGTTATCTTGTTTCCATGTGCTTCTGCTTCAGTAGCATAAAGCATGGCTTAGAAAACAGACTTTAAAGAGTGGTATATTTGACAGATTATCATTCAGATGTTGAAGATTCAGCTACTCTTTTGAGCAACTTCAGTTTTTAAACCAAACTGAGGGATAAGATAAACCTTTAACTGTTGTATTAAACCTTTCTGAAAAGCTTTGGAAGTAACAACTGTTTTTCTTAGTTACAATAACTTTTTCTCACAGAATCTAGACAATAGGACATTTTGAAGAATTCATTATTTGCAAGAAGTCTTTGAATTGGATGAGAAGATGGATATAACTTTCACATCTGGGAGGTGACTAGCTTAGTTTAGTGTGAAGACTGGATGCAGGGGAAAACAGCTAGCCTGGCTCTGTAAAAGAAAAGTCCCATTCTGATATGAAACAATGCATCGGTGGCTTATCATTTAATTAGATTTTCAAAAAAAGCTTAGTAAATGTTAAAGAATGTTGTATGTAAGCATTGACTGCTCTTGACACGTCGTATCCTTTAATCTTTCCACAGTGACTCAGTGTAATGGGCCAGAGAAGTTCAAGTGTCGCAGCGGAGAGTGTATTGAGATGAGCAAAGTGTGCAACAAGGCCCGAGACTGTCCCGACTGGAGCGACGAACCCATCAAGGAATGCAGTGAGTCAAAGAAAAACATTAAATTCTTAAGTCTTGTAGTCACAGTGAGGTTGCCAGGTTTATTCTGATTGTGCCTGACAGGCCTATTGATATTGATTTTCTGACTACAGTTAATTAGGATATTTCACTGGTGCTTACATGGATAATGATGTAAATGAGGCAATAACTGAAGAGATGGAGAGCTGTGTGCCTTCATAGGAAAACTTTGAAATGTCATCTGCATCTGTTCTTTAAACAGAGGATTACTAGAATATTGACACACCTTCTGAGTGGCAGATCATATGAAGATTTATCATGTGTATTTTTTGTATATTCATTTTGTGTGAATATGTGCACTATAATCTGTGTAAATATGAGTAATCTTGTAGCTAAGCTGTGATCGACACACATTTTGTCTACAGTAATCTGCAAATTAATAAGAGCTATTTGAACTTGAGTCACTCAGTCACTGTTCATGAGACGAAATGCTTTTCAGTAGTTCAGATGTCTTATCCTCTGAGCAGGAAAATGACTCCCCTCTCTGTTGCACAATGATTTAGGCTGGTAATATGTGGATTTTTACATAAGTCACACCACATGCAACTTTAATGTGTATGCAGTTCAGTGTGAGAGAATGACTTGTGCTTCTTAATAATTCTCTTTCATGGACCAAAGAACTCTGCCAAAAGTTATTATGCTTTTCACAATCTTAATACTAAACTTCTGAGCCTGAATTTTTCTACAGCTGAAATGAAATGTATATGATCAATTTAAGGGATTGTAGAACTCCAAAATTCTGATCATCATCCTATTTATTGTCAAGTGTGCACAGTGGGCGATGAGCTAAATAATCCTATTTCATTTAGTGCAATGTCTGCTGTTGAATTAAGAGAGCAGAAATTCCTTTTTTTCTGTTTTATCAAATTTCATGGCGAGTTGAAGTTTTAAGTGTCCAGTACAAAGAAGAGCGGTGTCTTTTGCAACTTTTTCAAATACTTGGAAGCCCTCCTGTGACCTTGTGAAAGTTAATCAAGTGAAATGTCAATCTAAATAATCAGGTTGCATCCATTTTGGTTACTTTTGCCACCTTAACTCGCAAATGCAACAGTAAATGTGCATCAGTCTTTGCTGGGTGGCTTTGAAATCCTGTGACCAAGATTGGTTTCACCTGCCAACAGCCTTTTAACTGATTGACCAGATGCTGCATTTTTACTGATCATGAGTGTAACAGAATTATTTACAAGTGGTACCCACAGTTTTTGTGTCCTGCTTGCATTATAAGTGTCATCTTAGATATTACATCTACATCACAGCCCTGTTATCTTTATGTGCTTCAGATCTAAACGAGTGTCTCCTGAACAACGGCGGATGCTCTCACATCTGCAAAGACATGGTGATTGGCTTTGAGTGTGACTGCACACCTGGACTTCAGCTCATAGACCACAAGACCTGTGGAGGTAGGGGACCTTTACATTGGAGCCACACTAGATGACGGTTGACAGCTGTAAATGTTTGTGCTGGCATTGGTTTTGGATTTTGTTTTTTCAGGACACCGCATCATTTTTCTAGTTTTTGTTGTTAAAGGTAGTGATCTGGAATACATTTCAACATTACTTTATACCTTGCATCAATGGATGGAGCCATTTCCCAGACATCATATTGGGAGCTCAAAATTTTGACCTGAAAAGGATATCTGAAAATAATATACCCTATGATGATGCTCTATCATGTCATTTTTCCTTTCCATTTGCTAACATTCTTCTCCTCTGATCAAGATGCCTGATGTGTTCTAATTGAGATGTAGTTGGAAATTTGGTTGTGTCTCAGTAAGTAGGAACTAAGTGGACCCATGACCCTCATGACCCATCAAGTTTTGAACTCCCTTTCTCATAATCCTTGTCGATAAAACTTAGTTTGGCAACAGACAGTGAAAAATGTCTTTTACGTCAGTTGTACTTGCCAGTTTACTCAGATACATATAACATATCTCTGACTCTGGTAACTGGTAATTGATTGAAAGACTGCATTGTTGGAACAATGTTCAGCTCGGTTGTGTCTTTGCTTTGATTATTTTTTTTTCTTGCAATGTTTCCTGCTGGTTGTCAGCTTGACTGTAACTATGTGATTTTTTTTGTGAACCCAGGTTAACATAAGTGAATTTGAGTCCAGAAAAAAAAACAACCATTGCTTATTTTTGTTCACTTGGCAGCAGCAAACCTCAATTTTAGAAGTTGTCAATGGATGAGACAGAACTGTTACACATCACATCAGTCAAATGACTCCAAAATAAAGAACATCCTTGGGATGTGTTTCTTTATGGTTTGAAAAGAAAGCTTCCAGACTGGAGAGACTGTCATGCTAAAAATGTTTTACTGTAACTATAACTGGAAATCTCTAATGCAATAGACTGGGTCAGATGTGTGTGCTGGCGTGACTTGGAGCCATTTCACTTATGGCTTGCACATGTTCTCATTGTATACTTATGGCCTCTGATGGGCTCACTGTGTAATGTGATTGGATGTGTTGTAATTTTTTGTCTGCATTCAGGAGGCACTGATTCGACACAGTCTTGTTATTGAGCCAATCTTGGCCTCAAACAGTGCTTCGGATATTGGGAAATGTGTATAATCCAATCTGGAATGAACCCCACTGGTTGCACAGAGGCGCTTAATCTGCCCCCTAGTGTAAAATAACCACTAAACTCCTGAAAACATTTGTATATTTACATTTAATTCTGATGAGCAGCTGTTGCTAAAGAGCATTCTGGCAAAACATCAACGGCAATTATAGTTAGGTTTAATTTTTATTTTGTGCTCACATCATTGTACAATCAGAATCAAGGGAATGTTGCAGAAAAGTAATTGTATTCAAAAGAGCTAAGTATAATTTAATTCAAAAGACCTTTGGTCTAGCCTAGATATCAGTAGTTTTTGTAGCCAAGTCGTGTACATCATCTGATTACCCCGATTGAAGGATTCAGCTGACTTGATTAATTAAACATGTCAGATACCAGCTGTATCCCCTCTGTTTTCTCTTCCTCACCCCCCTCCTCTCCCTTCCTCTCGCTGTCTGTGTGCAGACATCAATGAGTGTCTGAACCCAGGCATCTGCAGTCAGATCTGCATCAACCTGAAGGGAGGGTACAAGTGCGAATGCCACAACGGTTACCAGATGGATCCAACCACCGGAGTGTGCAAGGCTGTTGGTGAGTTAACATCTGGGTGAGAATACGTTTGATCCCCCTGGAAAAAGTGCAGCAGCTCTCAACCTTCAGTTGTACAATGGGTGAAGTATGACACCCTTTTTTTCCCTGTTATTTACGGTCTGTTTGTCTCTGGGTTTTTCACTTGGTTTCAGCTCAAAACTCGAAATAGAAAATAATTCTAGCACAAAAATACATTTTTCCATTGAACCTCAACACAGCAGACCAAATGATTTAAAGATGTGGTGATTTTTTTATTTTTTTATTTTGTGGTCATTTTAGAGGCCGTTGTATAACACAGTACAACACAGCAGCCCCAGTGAGATTTTTTGATAATCCATTTATTAATACAGGGAGATCAGACAAAACATTTTCCAACAAAAAAAAATCAATCAAGTGTTTTTTTGGCCTTTTTGGCTTTATTGATTAGCTGAAGAGGTGACAGGAAAGAGGATAAGAGAGAGAGTGAGAGTTTGAGTGACACGCAGCAAAGGGCCCCAGTCCGGGAGTCAAACCCAGTTCGGCTGCAGTGAGGAAAAAGCCTCTGTATATGGGACACCTAAATGGCACCCACACTGCTCAGCTTTTAAAAAAATGCTGCTCTTCTGCCAAAATTCTGGATTCGATGGAGGATTTCTTGAGCCACTTTTTCTTGGATATCCCACTAGTCTCAATGTGAGCAGAGTGACCCAGTTTATGACTCTTTAAATGTGAATAACTATTCTTAACGGACGCATAGGCAAAATTGTGTTATCCTTTATTTTGTTAAACAAATGAGGTAAATATTGAGCAATGCAGAAAGGTACAAATTCTTTGTGTGGTCGATGCATCCTTTTTTCTTCAGTCTGGAGAAACACTGCACTCATGCACACTGAAGTGTTTAACTTGAAGAGTTTAAGCTTAAAAGCTTTGAAAGTACATTTCATTAAATCTCATCAGAAAGGCTCTGGAGTTGTCTTTCAGCTGGAGATGCAAATGTCATCCTCATCTGATGATCACATGCTTTGAGTGTTTCTGCAGCATAAAGCCCTTATTGTGTTACTTTTTGACAAAGACCATCACTGTGTCCTACAGGCTGGTGGTGTTTTTTTTTTTTTTCCCCTCAATGATTTATCATCAGATCCTATAAACCTGTATATCAAGATAGTCTTCACAGTCCTAATTGTCATCTAATTTGAATCTTTTCCTTTTAGAAATACAAATTTGGGATTATTACCAGCAAAATGGTCATTAGGTTCCTCTGTTCAGACATTCTGGCCAAAATGACCATATAGAATAGAAAAAGCTCACACAATTTGAGTATATCAAAAACATTGTCAATCAGAGGTTTATCAGGTCTTCTAAAAATGATCTGGATCAGCAAGAGCAACCTGAAGTACTCTTTGATAAGATGAGTGGTCAGGTTGACCTTGTGTTCCTGTCTCTTATTTAACCAGCTCTTTTCTGTCCTTAGGTAAGGAGCCCTGCCTGATCTTCACCAACCGACGTGACATCCGTCGTCTGGGTCTGGAGAGGAAAGAGTACACTCAGATTGTGGAGCAACAGAGGAACACAGTGGCTCTGGATGCAGACTTCAACCAGCAGATGATTTTCTGGGCTGACCTGGGCCAAAAAGCCATTTATAGGTAGTTTACAAACACCGGACACATTTAGGCATGAAAGGAGATGTAACAAAACAGATTTTCAAAGATATGTCTGATTTTACAGTTGAGGAGAGTTGATTTTGTGACATCACAGAAACATGGTGCTACATGAAAGTATTGAAGCGTGCATAATTGTCAATGTAGACACTTGTTGTTTACATTGAATAAATGATTAGTGTTGTTTTTAAAATGGTCTGTGGTCAGTGGCCAGTGAAATATCAACAGCTGTTGGATGGTAAAGGCATTCATTGTCCCCGCAGCATGAATCCTAATTTCATTTTGGTCAGTTAGTGGCTCTAGGAATGTCAGTGTTAGGGTTAGGGTTAGGGTGGGTTAGGAGAAATTTGAACTACCATGGCCATATGAGAATTAAATGAATTGATGTTGTGCTTAAGTTTACTTTTATTAGGTCATTAAATCTTCAAATACTGGTGACATTGTCTATGTTTTGTTCCTCACAGCACTGTGCTGGACAAACGGGGAGAAGTCGGCACACACAACAAAGTGATAGACAATGTCCAGACTCCTGTGGGAATCGCTGTGGACTGGATCTATAAGAACTTGTACTGGTCTGATCTTGGCACCAAAACAATTTCTGTTGCCAACTTCAATGGAACCAAGCAGAAGGTTCTGTTTAACAGAGGGCTCAAAGAACCAGCCTCCATCGCCGTGGATCCACTTTCTGGGTGGGTGGACAGCTTGTCTTTTCATGCCAGGTGAAGGCATTTTATCTCCAGCTGAAATGTACATTGAGGGGTCTGTTTTATAGAAACGTGTGCATGTGTGTGTGTGTGGTTGTAGGTTTCTGTACTGGTCTGACTGGGGCGAGCCAGCCAAGATTGAGAAATCTGGTATGAATGGAGTTGACAGACAGGTTTTGGTGGCGTCGGACATCCAGTGGCCCAATGGAATCACCCTAGGTAGGAACATTTTACGTTCACATTTTCTTCACAGATGATCCATCAAATTTTAAAAGGGGAAATCCACCCAAACATGAACACTACTGACAAGCTGCTAGTGAGGTCCTCTGCTTCTATGTTGGCATATTCTCATTCTTCTCAAATAAGAGTGAACATCAGCCATATGAAATATTACAGCCATCAACATAAAATGTCAGGTTTTGGTGTCTGTCTCTCTGAATCTCCCTTGCTCTGAAGAGGGAGAACCGATATCTAACTAGGCATACACACATTTAAGTTCCCACAGACGAGGAAACGTGGGTAGAATGTAATGAAGCTACAATGATTTGTGGCCAGACTCATCCAATAACTGTAAATTAATTAGCCACATTTATTCTGCACGTCTGTTGATTCTCAGTGGAATGATTCAAAAGGCACTGTGTAATATGGAGGTAATCAATGAAGCAGATTTTTTTTAACTAAGAAATGTAATTTTATGGTGAGTGGGAGCAGTCCTTTTTTAATCTGCTAACTTTTAAATTACTAATGTCGGAACATTCAGACAAGCGTTTCTGGAAAATTATGTACCCAGAAATGGGAAAATGAATAATTCTCTAACATGTTTATTACCACATGTATGTGATTTCCTGCAGTGGAGTTCAGTCCCATTATTAACCCCTTCCAGCATTGTCGTGCAGTTCACACACAGACTGGTACTGACATTTCAACTCCACACAGTGTTTGATTTTCATCTGAGACTACAGCGACAGTTGAAATACAAGTGCTTATACTCGCAGTGCTATAAGTTCAACTCCATCTTTAACTCCCTGGTGCTTATTTTTAATATTCCACACATATTTTGTTCACTGGTGTGGTTTTTAATTGCCTGCTCAACTTCTTTCAGTTCTCAGCTTCATTACTCCTGTTCAGTGCAATTTCTGTAGAGGCACTTAAAACAATAAGGAAATGTAACCATTTCTAGTTTTGGTTTACATCTTGCAGCATTTTTATCTGTCAGTGTCATGAGATACATTTGACGATGTTGGAATAAACAATGCAGCCTCAGCTTCATCCTTAAATGTTGTGAGTTTCCCCTGGGGTGATCAATAAAACCTTATGTTATTAAAATAACTCCGCTCTCTGAATACATTAAATGTCTAATAGACCACATCACATCGTGTTCTCCTCTGTTCTCTTTGTTCGGTCTCTTTCTCTTCCTGTGTCTACCCTCAACTCTATGAAAGAGCCATCGATTTGTTCTGGTTAATGAAATGTTGTATTGATTTTATTTTCTTTCTCCCTCTTCTTTTCTCTGTATCTTTGCCTGCTATGCCTCATCTCCTTTCTGCACTCTTTTTTTTATTCTTTCATCCCTCTTTTCAAACTCACTCGGTTCATTTCCTCTTTCAACACATTTTTTATCCAATGCTTAACAATCGTTTTATATCTCTCCTTTGTGTCCCTGCTCACTTTGTGTAATTATTCTTTTCTGCTCTGTCATTTTTCTTCCCTCCTGTTCCCCATTTACTACCCTTTGTTGTGATACTTCTGCTGTTTCTCCCTCCCTGTCATTTTCTCCACGTCTCCGCTAATTTTTCTTCATATGCTTTGTCCTCCCCCAGATCTGATCAAAGGCAGGTTGTACTGGGTCGACTCCAAGCTGCACATGCTTTGTAGTGTCGACCTGAATGGAGACAACAGGAAGAAAGTCCTCCAGTCTTCTGACTACCTGGCTCATCCCTTCGCTCTTACTGTTTTTGAGGTACTGTTGTAATAGAGATGCATATCCCTGCCACCCTGTGCTCATGGTCAAATTCAAACTGAGGACATGTGGCTCTCTGGCTGTCGCTCTCACCTACACCCACTCATACAACTGCTAACTCGCTCACACCCAGACTGATGACACATTTATTATGTAGGCACTGTGCTGAAGGTACAACACATGTCTGAACACTGGTGCACAATATTAACTAAACTGCATGCTTAAACACATATACTCACACTTGTTATAGTAACAGGACGAGTTTACAACCATTTTACTTTTTGCTTCTTCCTTTTTCAGGCTGTCAGATGTGCAATTCACCTTATAGCCAGCCCACTGCACAAAATAGTTGGAAAATCCTTTGCTGTACAGGAAGTTCTGTTCTTTGGGGGAGTGAACATGTTAACATGAGCAGTTAAATCATCAGTGCTGGAGGGACCAAAACAAAGCGCTACGCAGAAAAATCACAGATTCAAGGACGACATGAATTCGATTGATAGGCACTCGCTGCAAAGTGCAGCGCAAGACCACTACACAGATGGTCTTGGAACACAGATGGATGAATTTGTGATGTAAAATCTCTCCATCCTCATGTTGCACAGCATTTATATTCAAAAAGCTGTGAGGGGAAAATCATCTGAACATCTGAGTCTGGAGGAAAGAATTAAATATGTCTTATGTTTTTGAAACCGTTACGTATTTAAAGAGCATAGTGCTGAACATCTGCTCAATCTCCTTAAGATAATGTTTGTAGAAATCACTTTTTTCGTAAGGAAAAACAAACTGCAATGACCAGGCTCTCAGTGAGTGAAGAGGATGAATTTCCATTCATGTTTTCTTGATGAAAAACAATTGATTATAGTTATGCAGAAAATGTTTATTACTTTATATGAATATTAATGCCATGGCCACTGAAAGCTGGCAGGTGTTTCACAAAACTGTATCAGGATTTAAAAATGCAGCTCATTAAAGCCAAAAGTGTCAACAGCCGTTGACAGTTTTTACTGTTTTCCTTTTTTTTATGAAGTGGCCTTGGTTAAAGCATGATGAAGTATTTGAGTATCTGGATACAGTAGTGTCATTATTTTCCCATCTTGTGACACCATTCTAGTTATTAAAGCTTTTAGTTTTAAAAGAAAAATGAGCTGTATGTTTCTGTGCTCTCTCCAGGATCGAGTCTTCTGGACAGATGGTGAAAATGAAGCGATCTACGGTGCAAACAAGTTCACTGGCTCTGATGTGGTGACGCTGGCCAGCAACCTAAATGACCCCCAAGACATCATAGTGTACCATGAGCTGATCCAGCTGTCGGGTAAGGACTAGCTGGGAGGGGATGGAAGGAGGGGGAATGGGCACAGAGAAGCAGGAGGAACTGGACATTTAATGGTTGTTGAGCTGGAAAATCATATTCATCAGAGTCCTGCAGGCTCGGTGACATCACAGGAGCCAAAAGTTCTGGGGTGATGTTGAAGCCTTTTTAAAAAAGTTGTTGCTTTGTTGAGTTTTACAAAGGTTAATGAAGAGAGTTAATCAGAAAATGCTGTAATTACACATGATTCAGGTACAGGGATTACTAATGATATGTAGCATTTTAGCTGTAATCATGCAGTCATAATTTACACAGGTCTACCAGCCTCTTATGTAAATAAGTTGAGGTTTATGGAAGAAAGTTACTCTCCGAGTAACCATTTTTTTCTGCATTCCAGCTATAACTAAATCATCCATGTTTGGAGTTTCTCAGTTTTAGCATTGCTCAGTTTTTGACTTGCCAGTACGGAAGACGCAAACACATTTGGTCCAACCCTTACAGGCCTCCGTGAACGGAGAGTTAGCATTGATGGCTAACAGCATGGGGTCAGAACTTTACACTGTTTTAAGCCAAACTAGTCAATCCGTTGAGCGTGCACTTACTCCCTCACTGGCAGAGACGGAAACTTGAATTTTGCAGACAGAAACGTATTTCAGCATTTTCGTTTTTCTGTTCATAATGTACATGTCCATGTTACAGCCTGTCATGAGCCATAAGCCTTACGATAACAAACCGGGGATGTAGGCACTTGCACAAACACACTGTTTAACTACTTTTTTTATTAATTTTGAGTCATACACGCTACAGTACTGTTTTGTAAGGTGTCTGCTGATGTTGCATAACTTTTGGGGTGAGATTTGGAGCATGTTAAGAAGCTTAAAACACAGTGCAAATTTCTGACCCCATGCTGTTAGATGTCAATGCTAACTCTCCATTCACGGAGCCCTGTAATGGTTGGACCAAATGTGTTCGCATCTTTGGTACTGGCAAGTCAAGGGTAGCTTGAACAATGAAGCTGCATGTTTAAATCGACCGAAGTTATCCTTTGATGACGATAATTGTTTTTTTAATGTGTAGATTTGCTACTAAGTTTGTCAAATTAACCAGGACTGTTAACTCTTGCCTGCAGGTACTAACTGGTGCACAGAGAAGGGTGAAAATGGAGGCTGTAGCTACATGTGTCTGCCTGCACCTCAGATCAATAAACACTCCCCTAAATACACCTGTGTGTGTCCAGAAGGACAGGAGCTAACTGCTGACGGCCTACGCTGCAGACCCGGTGAGTCAAAGCACTACAGTGGTGAAATGGATTTATATGTTTTATTTTTGAAATGTCAGTGATTGTTTACTGAACCTAAAGCAGAATAATGAACACAAGATATTAAGTGACAGTAACTTTGTCATGTTTCTATCCTTCTATCCTTGAGCATGAACGACCCCCCCCCCCCCCCCCCCCCCCCCCCCCCCACTGTCTTCAATTTGCTATGTACAGTCATTGTGAAGCAGGAAGCTGCCATTTGATCTGTGTGCAGGCATGGCTTGCAAATTGCTTTTGTGATGATTGTAATGGCCCCAGAGCTTGTGCAGATGTCACATAGAATGGAATCCTTCATGACTGCAGGGCCGCACAATCGTTTTAATGTTGATTTATTTTTGTATAGTCTAGTGTTGATTCTGCTGCATTGGTATGAAGATCTGTTGTGTCATAGCAAGCCACACTAATTACTCAAGTTGCATCACCAAATGACAAGACTGAATCTACAGGCATGATTAAATGTGTAAATATAGTTGGCAAAGTAACAGCATTTTTACAGAATCGGGGACAGAAGTATTTTTAGAATTGATTAAACATTGCCGGGCGAATATTAATAACCCATAAAGAATTATGAGTTTACACGAGCAAAACTGGAATTAATTAGAAAAAAGAAAGAAGTTTTGAAATTGAAACTTAAAGGAACCCTTGGGTAAACATTAACACTTGATCCAACTGAATAATGCTAATTTGCCTCCTGATGCCTTCAGGCCACTGTGGATGGCGTCATGGGAAAATGTTTGTAATTGTATGGCTGGGAGAGTTCAAACTGTACTGGTGCACAAAACGGGGTGGGGGTAAACCACCACACAAATTTTAAACCTGTAGCTGCTCATTTCAATTACTGTACACACAAAGGTTATACTGTGCATTCCTCTCTGCTTCATCTTTCCTTTACTGTGCTGCTTGTCTCAAATGTGCCTCTTCTTGAAGAAATGATTAGAAGGGAATAGAAAAGGGAGCTGAGCTTTCACCACGGATCCCCCAAAACACAGGGTCAATTGTAAGAAACAGGATTAATTCAGTTTAATTCTTTGGGTTTAACTGGCTTTGACGTGTCAGTCCCTCCCTTCTCAGCCAGTCAAGCATGTTTCCTTGGTGTGTGTTCCCCTGCGAATCTTATCTTCTATCTGTATCCATGCCAGCCACAGACCCGGCTGTCTGTTTGTGTTAGTAGTCTGACAGCTGAACAGTAGCTGAGTCAGTTGGTGTTGTGATCCAGTTTTACAGTGTCTCTGTGGCAAGTCTCAACATCGTCCTGCTTCACATCTCTGCTGCAGTTCTGTCTCCTCCCTCTACTGTTTGAAAGTGTGCCATCTCTTCCTGACAGCTGAATTGTTCTAGAGATTGATTCTTCTTCCTGTCATTGCTACTTTGTTCAGCACTGGTTCATTTTTGCCTTTTGAGTTCAGTCCTGGTCTGAACAGCCTTCAATCCTCTGGAGTCTCTGGAGTAGGATGTGACTTCATCAGTGCCATGGCAGCTTAATTTATGAGGCAGTATGTGATTGAATATATCCTTCCAAAAATCACAGGAAATAATCTGCTCCAGCTTCCTCTATTCTGGGAAGTATGCTTTCCACAAGAATTTGGATCCTATCTGCAGGGATTGCTCCATGTAGCTGTTTGGCTACCAATCTGTTTCAGTTCACCCCAAAGCTGTTGGATGAGGTTGAGATTAGGACTGTGCAGCTTATTCCTCCACACATAATTGGAAAACCATTCTTTATGCACCTGGTTTTGTTTATAGTGACATTGCTGTGCCCTCCCCAAGATTTGATGTACATTTTTGTTAAGATTTCTAGTCAGTGAAATCAAGGGGCTGAGGCCAAACCATGAAAAACAGCCCAAGACTAAAACTACAACAAACTGTGAGGACCGAGATAAATAATGTGTGCACTGACTCAATTTGACATCGTTGGCCGCAAAAGAAATTATTTTAATTTTATCCTTAATCAACTTGACGGGAATTCTCTCCCATTGATTCAATCAGTTTGTTTCCACTTGGTTAGTGATTCTATGGGGCCATAGTCACTTGATATTATATAATGTTTGGCATCCGCATAAATTTGGTCAGATATTTTATGTCTACATAATTATGTAATGCTCACTGACATTGAACAGAAGAGACTTAAGAATGGACCTTTGGGGAACTCAAGTCACATTTGTTCAATAATTTAAAAGGAACTCAAGCTCATCAGTTATATTCCTCCAGTTTTTTCTCCTTTTTCCTCTTTTCTGTGTACAGTCACAATGTAGACAGACTGCTTCAAGTATTTCTCAAGTTTACATTTGTGTGGAAATGTTCTTACCTAAATTCACTTTCTATTGACTTTATATGGAAATGTTTTCTCATAAGATTTATTTGTATCTGCTAAAATGTTTTTTTAATCCACGTATTGTATGTAGTTGAAAGCAAGGATAGGACTTAGGTCAAAAGTGACAATGTCCTGGTTTGATCATATTACTTCAAATCTTAGTTTTAATAAGATCAGAATTCCTTTATTTGTCCCGCAAACAGAAATTTTGCAGTTTACGGGACAAATAACAGGATTTTGATCAAATTAAGGCTTGCGTTCAAGGCTTTTTTAATAATGAACCTCAAACCTGATCTCTTTTCTTTTGCTGTAAAAAGGTTGCTAGAAAATGCTTTCCTCTCTCTCTGAACTACTCCGCTCCAGTTGTTTTTGTCTTAGATTGTCCAGCTCTTTTCTGCGCTCCCACACATTAGCCTTTTCATACTGAAGCAGTGCAGATAGGAACCTGACAGCTGAATTCAGTGCACATACTCTCCTAATTGGACTCAAACTGTAGACCGAGACACTGGTGTACACAAAGTACTGGAACATCTCCCTGACAACTCTCTGCACCACCGTCCTCCTGCCCTCTACAATGAAAGTCTGCTTCTTTGGACTGTTCATTTTTCTTAAGGGCTTTACTTCTTTACAATCCTCTGGAAACAGCCTCCTAGTTCTCAGAGTTTTTTGACAGTTTTTGCAGACTACTCTCTTTTGTAATATCATCTTAGACAGCAGACGCCATTTATATCTACTTCAGGGGTGTTTAATGTTGTATATTTGTGAAATTAGTTGCATTTTTCGTTGTCTCTCTTCTACTACTCTCTACTTCCACATGGTGATGCATACAGACTGTTAAAAACTGCCATTAGGCCGTTTCTTGGCATTAAATACCCAAAACCCAGACATTGGTGAAATGTGAAATAAATTTGACTATTTTGACCTGATTTATCCAAATCAAATTCTCACAAGAGGTGACACACTGTTCAACAAGCATCCTGACTGAAGCATTCTGAAGACTTTAGCTTACAACTGCATTGATTTCGTTATGACGTCAGACCTCTTTTCTGTATAGAAAAATTAAGGGTGACTGCACCAGTGAAAATGTGCCAGCTCTGTAGCAGGTTTTACAGCCTGTGTGGTCTACAGAATGTGTAATGGCCTTCATCATACAGTGAACATCCCTGCAGCCTGACTCACCACCTCATGGGCTGTTTGTGAACCTGGAGCTGCCTCCAGGCTCTTTACAGCTGCTGTGATGACTGAATGTACCACCCAGACTGCCAAGAAGTGTGTGTGTTTGTGTTTTTTTTTCCTTCTCTGCACAATTTTAGGCAGCTTGTGATTGTCTCTATCCCTGCAGTGAGTGTGAGCTTGCATGGATACTGCTCAAAAACACACTGGTCCTACAAACTGTTTTTATTCAAGTGTGTCCTCTGTGTGTATGAGAGTGTGTGCACATGTGTGTTCCTACAACTCTGTTTACACGCCTGTCTATGTTGCTGGTACTATTTTGAAAGCACAAATAGTGTGGGAGGGGTTAAAAAGAGGTGGCTGTCACTCGCTGAATGCTCCTCCACCTTCCTCTAGTTGGACTGCAGCCAAAGGCCTTCTTGCTCTTAACTAAACCTCCAGCTAACACATTTATCCCATTTTACAGCCTTTGCAGTTGAGTCGAAAAGGATCTGTAGAGTATTGTGTGGTTCCAGCTTTGACTGGCTCTAATCTTGTTAGTGAGAGAAAGTAATAAGCAATGCTCTGCACTTCAGGGTTGAACCTGCAAACTACTACTGGGGGATTCATATAACAGCCGTTAGAGGCGACTTGGGAGTGTTTTTCTTCAGGCTGAACAATCTCAGGCTGAAATACAGGATGTTTCGGGGATTTTCTGACACTGCTGGGACACTTAGTTTTGCAGTTTGTTTCCTAAGATATCTGTCATCATTAATCTGACCTGTCTGGAAAATAGTCAGTTTTAGAGTATGTTTTACAGCAGCTTGTCTTTGTCAATATTTTCTCCAAGGTCAATTCTAAGGTAAATGCTTATCAAATACAAATCCTCCCATCCCTGTATGCATTTCTTCAGCTTTTAACTTTTAGCTTTCTTAAATGTGCCCTGTGAGGTTTGTATATTTCCATATGGGTGATAGCCGTGGCCTCATACATTGTGTTTTCGGCTTCTCCATTGTCATTGTGAAAACTCATGAACGCTTCAAGGGAATTGCATGAAGTCCAGACTTGAGGATGAACTGATTAGAATTTGGTAGTCAAAGGTGCAGTGAGCATGGTTATCTGTTTTCAAATCAGCCAATGATCTGCTCTTATGAAGGCATTTGCATGTGCTGTTAAACAATGACAAGCACACTGAGCACTCTTGAAAGACATGCACCTTCAAACCCCAAGATATTCAGTTTACAGTTTAAAAAAAAAAAAAGTAAAAAAGGGAGCTCGACTGATTTACACATCAAAGTCCATTTACAGGTGTTGAAGCACTACTACATATGTGGAAAAAGGTTGACTAAAGCCTTTAGTATCTCCAGAGCTGAGCTGTGTGATGAAATGCCTGTCACTTGAGCTAACCAGACCTCTGTAGCTCGCTCCTTATCTCTGGAGATTCAGGTGAAGATAGAAGCAGCAGCAATGTAAGCACCAGGGTTTGACAGGAATAAAAAAAATGAGTGGAATCACAGGCTGTTACTCTGGTTTTGTTGTCCATTATCAGTCCAACAATACCATAGCTGTGCAGTCCCTGATCCTTGGAGTTGTGTTCATTTTTGCCATTTGTTTGCTTCTGTCAATCAACAACATATTCATCAAGCAGTGCACGTGTAGTCTTCTGTAGATAACATGCGTTATCTGTTTGAATCTGCTTAATGTTGTTGTTTGTCAGTAAGCGTGATATGCATTCATTTCCAACTCCTACACAGCAGACCTAATGGCTCCCTGACTGCTAATCAAGACTGTATTGATAAGCCTGTAAGGATTTTATTGTCACTGCAGCTGTCTGTCCTTGCTGCACAGATGCTGAAAGGGACCCTCCTGATCAATGCAGTCTACTGTGCAGAATGTCTAGGCGAATCTTTAAACCCATTAAATTTCTTCTTGAATGTCGTCCCCTCGCTTTCCCCGCTTCTGTGTGCATCTTGCTTGAATGTAAACTGTCATATCAAAGCAGGACAACTATAACAATTGTCTTCATGCAAAGATGTTATGCTGCTGCTGTTTCTGTACACTGTAGATGGTGTCAGGATTGTCTGGTGATGTCTTGGCTTTCTCGTTGGGGAAAAAAAGAAGAGTAGATCCCGCTTTCATCTATCGTGTGTTTATTTACTAGTTTAGTCTCTTGAGGTCTGGTCTATTTTCAAAGAAGACCTATATGCATGTGTGCAGTTTAAAAATAGGACAACTTCTGCACCCCGATTCCTTATTTCCAGTTGCTGTTGTCAAATACATGACTCTTGGCTCTTTCTGTGACAGACCCTACTACCAAAGATCCCTCAAAGGATGATGGGAAAGCACTTATACAACCACACTCAGGTAACACCATCAGCTGCCATCTGCTTTACTGCCTGTTTCTGGTCGGCTCCCTTTAAAGCATGCTGGGCTTTGTTCAAAAATTGAAGAACAGTGATTGTTCTCCTCCCATACCATGGATTCAGAGGGTGTTTCCATTTTAATTGTAAAACTGGGGAATGTTTGTCTCTTGTTCTTGGCTGTGATCACATTTGCAGTTTAGTTGATAGTTTCTTTGCCCCCATGAATCTGCATATTTGTTAATCTCTTGCCAGAAAAGAAATGCTGTAATCTCTTCTGGCATACTCACTGCTGTATAGACATTTTAACCATCCTAGCTAGAATGTCCCTTCCTTTCTATCTATAGATGTAATCATGGCTTATGTCTGCTTTGGTGTTTCTTGTTTAGGTATGAAACATATTCATGTGTTTCAGGTGACTGATTTAATTCTGTTTATACTTAATTTGTAACACATGGTCAAGTAGCCTGATGTACCCAAGCGGTAACTCATCCCCATCCCAGCTGTCATCTGGTCGCACACCAACTTCAATGCAGAATGAGTTGGATTGGCAGATGATTTGTATGGAAGCAAAAGCATATTACGTATTTCAGCTTTAAAATCAATGGTAATAGGCAACCTGAAGTTTGCTACCTCACTGAGAAGTTGGAAGCGTGCAGCTCTTCTGCTCATTCTGCTTCTTATTCTGGGATCTTTTTCTATCAATAAATCAGTACCTCTGCACTAGGGCTGAAACAATAGACGTATTGAAACAAATTGCAACACTGAGATCCACAAACCTGTTTCACGGTGTGAGAAGGTAGAATCGTGACACAACTTCCAGTCCAGATCCAGCCCTATGAGTAACAAGTAGCCCCTTTCACACAGACACACCACAGTGGTGGTTCACCAATTCTCTGCCATTGGTCGTTCACACAGAAGAAAGTACCACTGGAGTAAAGACGAACCACCGTGTAATTCACACAGACAGCCGACACTGCGGCCCCTTAAAGAGAAGTGGCGGTACACATCATGATAATGTATGTGTGTTTTCAAGGTGTTTCCCCCCCTGTCAATCTAAACCCGCAGATAAGTTGTAATCATATAGATGCTGTTTCAATGTGTTGTGATTGAGATCCTGACCCACCAAACATTCTGGAAAGTAACAAAGTTGCGTTTTTTGCTCTAAATTACATAATTACATTATCACCATCAATGAACAGGTCGCTGTCTTACTGTCACTCACGAGGACGGAGGCTGTTTTCTGGGGGAAAGTTCACTGAAGGCGAGTGAACACTTGGCGAGTAAAAGTTTTTTGCCGGTGACAGACGCTGTTTTTCAGGCAGAAATGTCATGATTAGTCAGTAGGACAGGCAGGAGGACAGACACGGTTACAGTTCTACGTTACCTTAGTTTGGTTCTGTAACATTGCTTTGTGGGGCATTTCTCTTTAAGTTGAGTGAGGGACCTGTGCAGTTAACAGACCATCCGATAGACAGGCTTACCATACACACAGCTGGCTCACCCATTCACACTGGTTCAGTTTGCCGATACTGCACCTCTGATACTATCAGATGAGTATCATATACAGAAGTTATTGGAATGTTACATAAATAAAATGTATAATTTGAAAGAAAAAAATAGATAAAGCATCACTTTAGACTTTGGTTCAACTTTTAAAAAGCTGTGTCTTGCTACAGGTGTTATGTTTTGATTTCCATTTCTAATCAAATGAACATAGGCCTTGTGCTGTAATCATCAGAGTGTAGTTCTGAACAATTTTTGTCACAGCTGAGAAGTGCCAGAGTTGTGAAACCAGGACACCTCAGGTCTCTGTAGCTATTTCACACCTGTTGTGAAACTGATGTCAGACCAGAATCTAATCAGTGAGTCTGCCACAAGTTTTCTTGTGAGGGGTTAATATAAGGGATACACAATGTATTGTACTATATTTAATTGTTTTTGTTGTTGTGGCTTTACTCTTTTCCCCTCATTCTATTGATCTATTTGCTCTTGGTGCACTGATTCAGGTTGCAAAACAGAGTCCCCTCAAACCTTTCATTAACAGTCCAAACTTGTGTCAATTTTTTTGCCACCTCAACCGTATTTAGCAGATTTGTAGATATGTCTGAGTGACTTGAACTAATTTGGTTCCATTGGGTCCAGTAGGTACAGGTGACGCTGTCACATCAACAGTCATCAAGTTTAAATAGCTATATGCTTGGCTTGTATAATTTTGTTCACTCATAATGTGCGTAGGTGCATCACAAAATGTGAACTCTAAACATTTGTCTTCAGGTGAGTTGACCACATGTTTGAAATTGGGGTCAAGTGTTTGCTTACTCTTCAAGCTTTTCAAGTTTTATTCTTCTTGATTTTGGTCCTGATGTTTGCTTTAAGTGTAACCTATGTGTGTGCTTTGTGTCCTTCTTGGGTCAGATTTCTGGCTTGACTTCAGCTGTATGTGGTTTTGCCCGCATTGCTCAGCCCGGTAAATGTCTCGCACTCACAAGTTTTAAAATGACATTGGCAAACCTGCGCTAGTGTTGCTCACTAAGTTCTAATCCTCTGAAAAATGCAGCTGGTGAATGAGTTTGATGAAGAAAACAGGGAACCTGATCAACATCACCAGGAGCACTGACACAGTTTGCTGATGAGTTCCTGTTTGTCTCTAATTATAGCATTTGTTCTCATGACTTTTATTCAGTTAGTTTGCCCCTTGTTTTTTTTCTACTTTTATTGAAGCCATAATGTTGGGAATAAAGGCAGTCAGCTCAGTCCAATCATTTCCTCTGCTAGACATGTGATGCCGTTTTTTGGATGCATCTGCACTGTGTGAACATTTAATATGTTCAGCTCCTCTGTAACTGTATAATCAGCTGATGACCAAAATGATGTGGACCCTAACTCTGCACTGGCAGATGTTTGTCTGCAAGCACAGCGCAGGAGCAGCACCTTGTGGCAGAAATGAGGAAGTGCTCCAAAACGACAAAATCACCAAAGCCATTCAGAATTGGTGCCAAGTCCCACTTGTCAGTTTAATTTCAAATGTTCAAAAGACATGTTAGATATCAAAGGAGAATTCAAAGCCAGTTCTCAAGGATCTGTTCCAAGAAGCAGACAGAGGCAAAACAAAAGTAAAACATGAAACCTCTACCCCTCTGTTTGTCTAGCGCACAGTTCAATCTGCCCAAAACCCACTGCTCCTGACTCGTCATGTCCAGATCATGTCAGCTGAGGACAAACAGTTTTCTGAAGTGAAGTGGATTGAGACTGTGGAAGACCCAGTAAGGTGTTTTTACTTGGAGCGGGTCCGACTCCATCCGTTCATTATCCGTGTTTAACTACAGCAAGGATTAATCTCCACCTATGATGACCCTGCTTGATGGGACAAACTCGTCACATACACACACTTGGATTAAGGCAGACGTGTCGGATGTGAAGGAGTAAGTTCTATATAAAGAACAGACTGAGGCAGCCTGCTGCATATCTGCGTTTTAAAAATAACTTTATAGAGTACACTGAACAACAGCAATAAAAAAACAGAGACTGCTTGTTCTAACATTAAATTTCACTAAATGAATAACCCAACTTCCACTGCTCCTAAATCCCAATGGTCTTTCAGTGATTATAGAAATATTTCATAGCAGGTATCTTTACCCCAAATTGCTTCTGATGGATCCACTGTGTCTAGTCAGTTCTAGAGTTAAGTTTCTCAAGGCACCTTTCAATTTTGATTCAGACAGCTACAATACAATTTATAAAATGAATACTGATTGATCAGTTTTACAAAGCTTCAGTCAAAAGCAAAATGAGTCAACAGTTTAACCTAACAAATAAGGGAAAACTGACATTTCTTTTGTACAATCACATGAAACTAGATAAAAGTGTCTTTCCTCTGTTTCTTAATCCTTTTGATTTAAGAATTGCCACTTGTATCAAAAACTAAATTATTGTGGATAGAGAATTCTTGATTGTCTTTTAGTTTTTGATAAGTTTTATTGCTGACATGGAGTCTGTCTGGTAAGCTAATCTGTGTCTCATTAATTTTCTTATGCATGTTGATGATGTCACCAAATTACTTGGCAGCACAGCAGACTGACTGGACTTGGGTTAACAAACCCTGTGTTTTTTGTCTTTCTGTCCTGAAGCTTCTGACGCTGCTTTCAGCCAAGCTGTTTGCCAGTCATGTCACTCACTCGCCGCTGACACAAAGGACCTGCTACATGAACACCCTGAGACTGGATTATATTAACCCAGGGAAAAAATGCCCTTCTTTACTTCTTTACAAAGTGCTGAACACAAAGGTTTACATTTATCTTTAGAAGGAATTCAAGCAGCTGAAGTTTGACTGACTTTTTGCTGGCTGATGATTTTGGCAGTTAACAATGTTGCCTCACAACAAGAAGGTCCATTTTGTGTGGAACTTGTGTCGTCTTCCCTGTATTTGTGCAGGTCTCCTGTCGGTGTCCTAGAACCGTACTTGGTCCCTGGGTGAAGCACAGTGGCTGCTGCCTACATGCACAGAAAATGTTTCAGCGTGTTGTATAAATATAATTTTGTATTTGACAAAGAATCATTTCGATTTGCTTATCATTTATGTAGTCGAGTGTGACCTTTTTCATACAAAATATTTTCCTAAAAGGAAGCGATTCAGTGTTTGTATGGAGAACCTTTTCCTTTTAATTCTGTTTTCACCAGTTTTGATCACTCATGTTCAACCCATCACATTACATAGAAATTTGCTTCTAGAAGATCACAACTCCACTCCACTCCATTCCCAGGCCGTCATGCCTTTTTTTGTGCATTGAAAGGCCTGTATCGGCGCAAAAGATTAGTTTCTCTCAGGTTAAATTTTCATGCTCTTCAGCATGTTGAAGTAAGTTTGCTCTCTCAAACTGAACGAGGACGTGTCTTGAGAAAGACATCAGTTCTTTAATGTTTTTAAGTGTGTGGGTTCAGAATGTTGACCTGTTGGCTTGTTTTTGTTTTTCAGAAGCCAATGTGAGCACATCGATCCAGGTGGACGCAACAGCCAGAGGGTCTGCTGCAGCCTGGGCCATACTGCCAGTCTGTGAGTGCAGATCACTCATATGCACATACCCCAAGACTCACACACACAGAGTTTAATGGATGTATAGTCATGGCTTGATAATCTCTTATGGTAAATTCTGTCTTAATCACACCAGTTGCTAATTTGTGCCTTTTGAAAATAAGTTTGAGCAGGAATTCTTCCAAAATCTTCCTTTTCACTCCAGCTCCTCAATGTATTTTCTGTGGATTTTAGTACGTGTGCCTGTGCATTTGCTTCACAAAACTGTCTTACAAACACAGCTACCTCCTGGTTGTTGTAGTTCATTAATGTCCAAGAGGTGGTCATGGCAATATAAGCAGATCTACTTTCCAGCTGCAGCTGTTTCCTCCAGTTAATTACTCTGCTAAAACAGCAGATTACTGTCAAGCTGTGTGGCAAAATATTTTAGAAGAGACAGCCAAATAAAAAAAAAAAAGTTTACAAATTTTGAAAAGGAATACAATTTTATCAGAGGAATTTGAGGGTACAAACCAAACTGTGCTACACACGTGGCTTAATTCCTGACCCATCAGCCCTCATACTGGACTATTATCTGACTGTGTTTGTGTCCTGTTGTCCGTCTCCTCAGTGTTGCTGGCAATGGCGGTGGCAGGCGGGTACCTGATGTGGAGAAACTGGCAACTGAGGAACCAGAAGAGTATGAACTTTGACAACCCTGTCTACCTGAAGACCACAGAAGAAGACCTCAACATCGACATCACCCGGCACAGTGCCAACGTGGGACACACCTACCCTGCAGTAAGTAAACAACCAAAATAACTCTCAGCAGATGGCATTGTGGGTAAGAAAAGATCAAATCTCAGAGGCTTAATGCATTGATCCCAGATGAAAGAAAAATAATTATTTAATAAAATGAATAATCTGCTGGAGAGACACAGAGGATGGACTCTATATGTTAATAACCTCTGCTCTCACCCTGACCTTGTGGCCTTTAGTAATCCGTAGTGTGTTATTGGCTGTCCACAGAGCACAACTCTCTGTACACAGATTAAACAGATTAACCTAAACCCGCCCAGAGTCACAGGATTGATTTAGACCTCTGCCATGACCCTCACAGCTGCAGCAAACATCTCTCTGTCCGTTTAGATGGGCAGAAGCCAAAAAGAGCAAAGTACAAGACTCCAACCCAGCATAGAAAAGTATGTGACCTGATACTGGTAATGGCCTTGTCTTTTAATAAGGAAAAATATTTGTTCCCAAACTATTGCCCCTACTCTGTTTCTAAAATACAAAATCCAGATTTTTTTTTTAAATAAATCAATTCAAGCAAGAGTGTTTTTCATGGTGTTTGGAGCAGGCAGCCATAATGTAGACCGCTGCATGAGAGAGCACAGGCCTGGGCTATCTTAATTTTTTTAATCAATATCGATTTAATAGAAAGCAAGGCAAAGGAGTTTGACGTGTGACTGAATGCACTGAAAGCTTCAAACAAAGTCCATTGTGTTTTTTCTAGTTTCCTGGTGAGTTGTATATGGACATCCTTTCTGTTACTGTAGGGGTTGAAGGTATACGGTTGGTAACATTGCTCAGTTTCAGTATTGCAGCTTGAATGAAATGCTGTGCATTGAACTTGTCTGGGTTTGGTATTAATTGATTTGTACAAGTTACAACACCCAGCCACAATCTTATAGCAATAATATGTCAGCATAATGGAATATATAGCATGATTTAGCCAGGCGGGACATGTTCCTGGATCGACATCCCACAGTGCCCTTATTGACCAGCCAATCAGAGCACTCTGAGGGATATCTGAGCTCTCATCAGTGTGCTGCTCATGTACTTCTTTTGAAATTAACTTGTGCTTTTCCAAATTGAAGTATACATGCAATTCAACAAAATCCTCAACTGCATGCCATGAAGTTATTGATGTTCACTCATTGTACTGTAGTACCTACTGCGAGCTGTACATACATGAGTTACTGCAGGCTTAGCGAGTTGGATTGCAAGCTAATTAGGCTATGCTAACAAGCTTGCCACTCACATAGCATATTGTTAGATTATACAACTAACATGATATAGGAGCTCTACATTTGCTTTAGTCAGCATCAACAATTGTTAACCCTGACCAGTTGTCCAGCCAATTCAAACCTTTTTTTTCTTTCTTTCATGCAAATACTTCAATTTGGAAAATTGGCTTTCTTTAGAAAATGTTGTCTGGAGCAGCACACTAATGATGTCATAGGACTGTGATTGGGTGATTTGTTTTGGAAAGCAATGTGGGATGTTGATCTGGAACCATGTTTGCTTTATCACTTCAAAGGTTTAATAATGCCAGTTCTCTCTCTGTCTCCTTCCCCACCCCCCACCCCCCCGTCTCCAGATTTCGATAGTGAGCACAGATGACGATTTATCATGATCGTCTTGGGTTTTGTTTTTTTGCTTTTTACGGCAACCCGCAGCGTTCAGTGGAGCCTCCTCGTTCCTGTGCCAAAGGTTGTCCGTAGCAACAGCAGCAGCCCTTACAGTACGACCACATGCCTTCTGAAGTGCATTATGTCATTATCTGTGGAGAGGATGACATCAACAAATGTTATTTATTATGTGAATATTACAATGAATTATGTGTCATAACTGTTTTCACTCAGTCAAGTATTCAGGATTTTTTTTCTTTTCGTTGTCATTGTTTTGGGGCCGCAGACGGCTTCCTGTCCCTCCTGATGCCATCTTTTCACAAGAGATGAGAGAAACACAACGAATCTCAGTTTTTGGGAACCTGGAAATTACCCAGAGGACAGTGTTTTTCTAATCAAACAGAGGGACTCTGTGGGACATGATGCAAAACTGGATCTGAGCATGTCGGTACGAGACGCCACACGTGTTAAAGACAGCGTGAGACTCCATTTCAATAGTGTCAGAGTGGAGAGGGGTCAAGGGTCACTCAGGAGTGAGGCGTTCATCTGGAAAATTGGTCCAAACTATTTCTTACTTGCTTGGATCCAACAGGCTGGGCTGTGTGAATATTTATGTGCCATCATGGTTTGGGCAATTATATCTAAGGTGTAAGTTTTATTTTGTTTGTTTTTTATTTTTAGGTTTCTTTCCAGCGGTACTTCCTAGATTACATTCTTACAAGCAGTTAGTTCAGTCAGTTATTATTATTAATATTATTACTATTATTATTATCAAAGCTGTGTAAGGATCACCATGGTTACAGCATTTGTAAACATTGTATATAATTACCCATCATCCCTCAGAGACATGACGGTCAATCAGGACTCTCTTCAATGCACTTTGATCAAATGTTCCTTGTGTAAATAAGATTGTATACATTTGACTTGAAATCAATTTTTTGCTATGGTTGGGCATCGTACCAGGGTTAGAGTTCAGATGTATTTAACTAGAAAGAAAAATCTGAAAAAAAAGACGACACAACTGAATTTGGTAAAACTATTTTGTATGTTTGTGTGCTGTTGCTGTGAACTTTTTCTAGCCTTGTACAGTGAGGGGGAAGACTATTAAAACTTAAAAGCTCTGTATCTGTGAAGAAACCGATTTGCAAATCACTTGAGAATTAAAATCTAATCCACAACGTTGTTCAAAACATGGTGTCCTGTCTTTTCTATTGTGTTTGTGTAAGAGGGTCCACTGACCCTGGGATAATTAAGTTCCTTTTCACACATAAATTGTTGAACCAGGGTTAACAGAAGCAAAGTGCTCCGGAGCAGGCTAAAGTCTGGGTTGGTCCTCTTTGGAATGTGCAAGGATTGTACCAGCAGGAATGCTTTTTTTTTCTTGACTGAGGTTAACTGCTCCCTTTGTCTGGAACAGTTCAAAGAAGACTTTTCTCGCTGGTCTTCACTGCACATACAGTGGAAAATGCTATGAGGAGTAGTGTAGTTATAGTCTGTTTTTTATTGGTTTGAGTTCACTGAAGGGGACTCTTAATGCTACAGGATGCAGTGATATTTTTAACAATTGTCTGTTTCTAATGGCTTGAACATGACTATTCCCCCAGGGGTGGAAGAAACATCAGATCCTTCACTCAAAAGTACTAACACCGCAATCTAGAAATACTCTTTCAAAGTACAGATATAATCAGCAAAATGCACTTAGTGTTTAAAGATGTCACATTATCCGATTGTTAATACTGCGCCACTATAGTGTAGTACGTTACTGGTGTTGCTAGTTTGATCTACATTTGATCCACCTTCTTCCCAAGCTCCATGACACCTTGTACATATTAGTAACAGTATGTCAAGTCACTTAAATCGAACCTGCTTTTTTTTTTTCAATGCAATATGACTCATTCATGGAGCAGTTGCTGTATCATTAAGAAATTATACAACAGAATAATAAAGATCCATGTCAGCAACTTTATTGGACACTACTTGCACTGTTATTACTGCTACACCACAGCTAACACTTCTGAAGCCTTGCAAGTGAAGCTGCTGTGTAAGCTGCTTTGATCCTTTTGTTATTAACATTACACCACAATAATCACCCCATGTAATGTATTTATGCAGCCAACCAAGGGGTCAGGGCCCTTATCCACAGAGTCATTATATGAATTGAATGTGTACTGAGATTATGAATAAGGTGGGAAAGACGACCAAAGATCTGCTACACAAATCAGCTGTCAGATTTGGTAAAACATTGGAAATTGTGAATAGAAGAAATGAAACCATCAGGAGGAGTTTAGTGGTGAAACGTCTCTGAAGACACTGTTTATTGCGAAGGGTCAAAAGTAAAAAACACTTTGAGAGTCAAGGGTTTAACACAATATGATGTATGAACTAATGTGTTGCTTTAGATCCTCACTGTGGTGACAGTGTGGTTTTGTTTTTCACTTTGAACTTCACAGACTCGTGACTTAACTTGGACTTGAAATTCTTCCCAAGCCCTGAGACTGAAATAACGTTCAATAAAGAAGTTCGATTGACGCAGAACTATTTTTGTCAAACTGCTGCTCCAAGATCAAGGTTGACTTTTCAATCAGTCTGTTCATTTAGATCTTGAAGTGAGGATCAGAGGAGGACACGTCAATGGAGAACCTCAAAGTGCGAACAGGATGCATTGAATCCTCAATAATCTGTTTTCAAAAAGACAGAAGAGGCAGACAGATGTGAACATGAAACCACCGCAGTTCTTCCAGCTCTCGGTTCAATCTGGCCAGAACTCGCCGCTCCTGACTCGTCCTGTCCGGATCACGTCAGCTGAGGGACGAACAGGTGTTTGTGAAGTGAAGGAAGTGGGTTGAGGCGGTGGGAGAGCCGCTAAGTCGTTTTTATTTTGGAACCGATCTGGCTCCACCTGCTCATTATCCCTGTTTAACGACAGCAAGGATTAATCTCCACCTATGATGACCCACGCTCGATGGGACAAACTCTTCTCACACACACACACACACACCCTTGGAGCCATACATGTTGGATGTGAAGGACTAAGTTCTATATAAAGTAAAGACTGAGTGGCAGCCTGCTGCATATCTGCATTTTCAAAATAATACACTGAACAACTGCAGATTCTGCTTGTTTTCACACTGACAACATGAAATGTAAACGAATGCAATCGACCCAACTTCCCCTCCAACCCACATACAGTCTGTCAGGGATAATAATTCAATATGGAAAATACAGATATAGCACTTACAAGCCTGTGGACTCAACAAAAACGGTTTTTCACATTGATGAAACCACAACAAGGTTTTTTTTTTTTAACCGACATTAACATTAATGATCGACCTCAACCTCAAATGAAGATAACCCTCTAAGTATTTCCTTTATTATGTACAAACCAAGGACGGAAGCAAATAATTACAACTCCTTACTACTTTTCGGTACTTGTACTTTTAGTATTTTTCTGTCTGTAATAAAAGTCTGTAATCATACTTACACATGCATTACACTATGTAAGTTCCTTATTTGTAAAACTGCTTGAACTAATATCTAAACCTGTCATCTGCATTTTCAGGCGGAGGTCTGCAGAGGTGACCACTGTGCAGAACAGAGCAGGGGCTGGGAGTCATTTAGACTGAACATTTAGAGAAAAAATGAAGAATACACTGAACTTTTATGTATTATTTTAATAACAGCACCACTGGTACAGACTGAAATTACAAGCTATAGACTGCTTTCTCGCTATTCATCCTAACTTGACAGAGCAGGAATATATTAAAAACGACTCCATTCTATGAGTGAGCATGCACAAAGCCAGAGCCCTGGAGGGAGTTCACCTGAACAGAATGGAGCCGTCATTCATTTTATTTAATTCCACCTGTTGTTTTGTCAAAATGTGTGCCTTTAAGGAAAGCTTTATTAGTTAAACCAAATTCCTGTGACAAAATGTCCACATTGATGCTTTTGAGATGTTTATGTGTGTTTTCGAGCCGCGCTGGTGCTCGGCTCTGTTGATGGCAGAGTCAGTCCGCCTCTTCCTGCACTGACTTTTCCTCTCGGAGTCAAAAGTTCAGCTTGGTCAGGGCTTCCCCTAACATTCCCATCAAATTCAGCTTTACTGTGTGTGTTAATATAAAATAAGTAGTCTCTTAGACCGGCTCCTTCACTTACAAGTAGGAAAATATCAACGTCCCGCAGGATCAGATACAGTTAGTGGGAGGAGAGCGAGAGATCAAGAGATGGATAAAAGAGGATAACAGTGTTTAAAACTTTAAGCACCCAGATCATCTCAGCCAACTGCATTAGATGACGAGAGTCACTTCCTACCTCATCGCTCCGTGTGTGTGTGTTTGTGTGTGTGTGGTGACCCGCTTTCTTACTGAGTTTGAGTGAAATCTCTTGCCATCCTTTTATGTTTGCCTACTCATTCATTTTTTATATATGTGTGTGTGTGTGATCAAGGTTTTGTCCACATGTGCAAGATCCCAGCTGTGTGTGGTACGGTGTGTTTGAGAGGGTGATGGTGTTAGAGCTGTCAGGATATCTCTCCATACAAGTTGATTGAATGTCGAGGTTGTGAACAGATCGAGTGGCGACCATGTTGAGCCACCTCAGAGCCCGCAGCAGGAGTCTGTTCCACAGCTACAAGCCCGGCAGCCGGACCCAAGCTGTCACAGAACCAGCCGACTACGTGGACCTCACCAAGATCTTTATCAAGCCATGGAGCTCCATGCAGGTCAGACACTTGATTTATTCATCTTTCATATGTTTGTCTTTTTTTTCTCACTCTCCACTTGGCAGGATTTTGTTTTTCAAATCTGAGAGTGAAAATCAAAGATTTGAATAAATGTGAACTTTAATAAGTCTAAAATCCATTCACTCATCAATAATAACAAAGAAGGCTTTTCACAAAACTCCAGCTGTTCACCTGCTACTAGTAATTAATTTCATTATTGATCATTGTTCCAGAGCCCAAGGTGACGTTCCTCACATGTCATGCATGCAGAAAGTCAAAGATATGTTACAGTGATTTCAAATGAAGACCGCAGCAGCAGACTCACATATTTGAGCAGCTGGAACCAGAGAACTTTTAACATTCTGCTTCATAGATTCTATAAACAATGAACTCAAATGTAAGATGTCGTGGATTAACTGTCAATAAACTAATCAGTTGGTAAACTGTTTGATTTAGTTTTGAAGGGCAACTCCACCGATTTTACACATTTTTTCAATTTAATCATTTTTAATGTGTCCGTAATGAGTCCAATAATATTATAGGAATGTAATGTAAGCCACAAAAGGATTACTACTACTTCACATGTACAGTAGTACTCCTCAAGACCTGTAAACACACTTTAATGTGTAGAACTAATGGAGTCACTTTAAGTAAAGAAATCAGCTGCTGTAAAAAAGAAAACCTTCCTTTCAATTTCTCATCATTTTTCTGTCATCTGTGTCTTTTTCCAAGTTTTCTTCATCCATCTTGAATATATGCATGCAATGCTGAATTCAGCATTGTAAAGACTTTGCTTTGTTTGTGAAGGATCTGTGCAGAGACATCTACGACCTGTATGCTGAGTATGAAGATGAGGAGGAGGAGGAGGATCGACTCACGGCGTCTACGTCCCAGCTGCTGCTCTCTCCAACCAAACACCTCACTCTCAACATCAACGTCGGAGGAACGGTAATTCTCCTAAACTCTCTCTCCAAAGAAAGAAACAGCTACTGTACTCCTAACACTTGTGATATCTGTTGGCAATGTGTGTTACAGCTGGAGTTAATATGGCACCTTTTATAAAAAATACTAAACATTGTCCTCATCCAGCCTTCAAGTGTGGGGATTCATTTGCAGGACTTCTTTTATATCACTCTGTGTTGATGTTTTGTAGCCTTTGAGTTACTTACTGACAGGTACCTGATCCAGCAGTTGTGATTTACATAGGTTGTGTATTATTTCCCCCCTTGGTATGTATTTTAAAGGTCCAGTGTGTAGGACTTAGTGGCATGGAGCAGTGGGGTTGCAGGTTGTAACCAAGTGAATATCCCTTGTCTATGGTAGCCACTATGAATGTGAATAAAACTTAGAAGGTGCTCTCTACAGCCAGTGTTTGTCCATTCTAGGCTACCATAGAAACGTGGCGGACCCTGTGGAAGTGGACCCACTCCCTCTATAGATATAAGATACTTATTGTGAGGTAACCAAAACACACTGGACCTTCTAAAAGTCTACTTGTGTGTTCCCATCTTCATATAAATGATGAACTGATTTCACCGTCTTCTGTTGTCCTCTCCTGCAGGTGTACCGCTTGCCCTACACGTTAGCTGCCAGGTATCCAAAGACAAGGATCGGCCGGTTGGCCACGTGCTCAGACCACAGCAGGAGGTTGGATCTGTGTGACGACTATGTTGTCCACAGCAACGAGTTCTTCTTTGACCGGGACCCTGAAGTCTTCCACAACATCTTCCACTTCTACAGGTACACGATGAAAGATAAAATGGGGTCACAGATCAACGTGGGCTCAAGTAAACACACACTCAACACCCACCTCTTCCTGTCCCCGTCCTCTTCCGTCAGAACCGGAGTGCTGTGCATTAAACACGAGCTGTGTCCCCGCAACTTCCTGGAGGAGATAAAGTACTGGGGTGTCAGGATCAAACACAGCCAACGCTGCTGCCGCATCTCCTTCGAGGAGCGGCAGGACGAGCTGACCGAGCAACTGAAAATCCAGAAACAGCTGATAGCAGAGGTGAGGCGCTGTGCATTCTGGATATGTAAGGGGGGTGCAGAGAAGCATCCACTGTACCTTAGTTCTGGAGACTTGCTGGAGACTGGCTTCAGATCTGACAGAAGAACCTCTACAGGTGTTCTGCTGAGCCACTGGAGAAGAAAACAAGATAATCCTCCATCCTCAGTGTAATAGTAAAATGTTTAATCAGTGGGGGGATTCTGTGGTTGAAATGAAAACCTTCAGACTGGTCAGCCTCCCCTCCAACAGGATAAACACAGATTAAACTATGGACGCCAATCTCATTATGTCATGTGATACAGGAATAATTCATGGCCCTCTTGGGAAAATAGAGCTGGTTTAGATGAGGAGCTGGACTGTGCTGTGTGCTGAGAGGTAAACATGAACATGCTGCGACCATCAGCATTACGCTCAGAATCACAGCACAAGTTGGAATGACTGTCTGAGCAAAGGTCAGTGATGGAGCCCTCAAGATAGTTCTCAGCCGGCCTGTTTGTGTCTGGACCAGGAGGAGAGAAGTCTGCTTGTGTTGTAGTCTATTTTGTTAATACAGACACAAAAAACCTCTACTTCTCTCACTTCCCTCCAGCAGAAGGTGTGCGCATATACTTGTGTCAAGCATGTACCTGTAGTTTTGATTATTTTTTTTGCAAACTTTGTATGCACACCAATAAAATGGAGGTGAATGTAAATGAATTTGCGGCGCTCTCTTGAAAAATATATCACTATATCATATTTCACCCTCTAGGCTCCAAAAGTAAAAAAAAAAAAAAAAAAAAATAGATTAAAAAAACAAGTGCTTTAATATAAAAATGCCAAAGAGTCACCACCTCCCAGCTTCATTGGTTCAGCAGTTTATGTTTTTTTTCATATATCTTCACCTGTGAGATTTTTGTCAGTAATCTGCGGGCTGGCTCCGAGTCTGTCTGACCTACATTATAAATCACCGCTGCGCTCCGCTGTCTTGACAGATGGGGAGCTGCAGAATAAGCTTTTCCTTGGCACAGATTTAGACAGATGTTTCCATCACAGTTTGTTGTGCCAGCGTCTTCCTGGCGTGTTTTCTTGACCTTTAATGTTTCAATCTTTAATTCAGTTTCATTTCAGCTTGTGATGTGGATATTTTCTTTTTGTGCTTGTTTTGCTCTGTCCCTATTTAAAAATGCTTTTAGATACCTTAAACTGTCATTTATTACTATATATATTCATGCATTGTATCCTTTACATTTAATGAATGTTTCATTTTGTTTCTTTTTTTTATGCTGATAAAAGCTACACTTATTTTCTCCAGGCTGTATGTTTTTTATTATTATCATTATTTCTAACCATGAAAGGTGGAGATGGAGGAGAACGAGGAGCTGTTTGACGACATGGCCCTGGGGCCGGCCCGGAGGAAGATCTGGAACCTGGTGGAGAAGCCGTTCTCATCGGTCCCTGCAAAGCTGATGGGGATCGCCTCCTCCATGTTTGTGCTGATCTCGCTGGTCGCCATGACGCTCAACACTGTGGAGGAGATGCAGTACCTGGTGTGTGTGTGTGTGTATGTGCGCGCGTGTGTGTGTCAGAGACCTAACAGTAGGTACACACTATGGTAAAGGTGACAGTATGAGTGTACATGTATGTATAACAGCTGTGATGACATGTTCCATCTGTGAGTCATTCTGTTAGGACACCATTAATTGCATATGCATTTAGGCATAAACAATAATGTAGATTTAATACTAGAATAGAAGACTTTATCCATAGCTTCATATGCTTTTGAGATAACTAAGTTCAGAATGCACCATTTATATTGAGCCAATAATGGGAAATGTGTTTGATTAGCCGTAAGGTGATAATGAAATTGTGGCTGTTAAGTAGAGCAGATGATATGAAGCCGCACTGCTTTCATTGACATAACAAGCTCAGCATCTAAACACTCCAATACAGTAGTTGGCGGTATGCACCTTTACAGTTGGTTTGTGGGCTGCAAGTAAACTCAGAGACAAACAAAAGCAAGAAGAAGGAGAATAACAAGGAGATTTTTCTCACCTGATTGCCGGTAAAGTGATTTGAATTACAGAATAGTGCTGCTTTGGCTCTGATGCAGCATCCTCTCTCTGACACAAGTCATCATCACTGAATAATCTGAATCTGCAAAGTAACTGGTAACTGGTAACTAGTACTGGAAGTACCAAAGTACAACTCCCCGAAATAGTATTTAAGTACAGTATTTGGGGGAATTGTTGTTAGTTACATTCCATCACTGGTCGTTCAAAAGATTTTTATTTGTAAAAATCCAAATGTAAATGAACAAATAGTTTACTTGATTACTTATAATCAGTGTTTACATCTGCCTGGATATTATAATATATCGATCAGTCCCTACTCTTACTGGTATCAGCCATGAGTAGTGTGTCATCATCAGCAATCATATCAGCTGAAAAAACCACCTGCAAAATGTGCAAAAACACTGAGAGAAGAGAAGAAGTGATGTCAGAGCAACAGTCAATATTCCAACAGATCAGTCCTCGCCCAAAACACATATAATACTTCCTAGTCATTTTTTTTATGTTACAGTTGTTGGAAAGGAAGCAAGTGTGTCATTTGTATAGATATGAAGCACAGGGTCAGTGTATTTGAACTCAAATCTCAGTTTAACACAATTTCTCCAAACTCCTGACCATCCAAGCTCACCTGGAGAAGAAGCTCATTAATCAAACATTTAACGACATGGCATAAACCTTTATCCCATCATTTCCTCTCCCAGACGCCGTCGGGCCAGCTCAGCGGCAGATCCTACGGCGAGCACGTGGAGTCAATCTGCATCACCTTCTTCACCCTGGAGTACCTGCTGCGCCTGATGTCCACCCCCGACCTCAAGCGGTTTGGAAGCAGCGTGCTGAACACCGTCGACCTGGTGGCCATCCTGCCGCACTACCTGCAGACGCTCCTGGAGTACTTCTCGGCCGAGGACGTGCAGCTGCACTCGGGGGACATCGAGACGGTGGGACGCGTGGGAAAGGTGAGAGGGGGCTGGAGGGACAGCTGATGATGATGATGATGATGATGACATCATTCATATTTACTGGTCTCACTCATTGGTTCTTCTTCTGTGGTTTCTCTTGCCCGTAGCTGGGTCAGGTTCTGAGGATCATGCGTCTGATGAGAATCTTCAGGATCTTGAAGCTGGCCCGTCACTCGACAGGCCTCAGAGCCTTCGGCTTCACACTGAGGCAGTGTTACCAGCAGGTCTGACTGCGTCTGACTCGAAAAGATCTATAATAATGATAATAATAATAACTTTCTACTTGTTTTCTTGTATTTTCACACTGTTTGGACCCTAATGGACCAATGAATTAGTCATGAGCAGAACATAGCAGCCAGAGGGAGAAAATCCCAACTAAACTGTGTGTGTGTGTGTGTGTGTGTGTGTGTGTGCAGGTGGGCTGTCTGCTGCTCTTCATCGGTATGGGCATCTTCATGTTTTCAGCCATGGTGTACACTGTGGAGCACGACGTGTACAACACCAACTTCACCTCCATGCCGAACGCGTGGTGGTGGGCCGCCGTGAGTCGACCCAACACACAAACACGTACACACCAACATTCAAACAAACACTCTACAATCTATGTCCTCCACCCGCCCTCCTACATACTGTGTAAAAATCCCTCTGATGCAGCTGCGCCCGTCAGGCAGTGTTCATAAGAAGAAGTTGAACTTTTTGACGACAGCGAGCTTTGGCACATAAACTTTGCCGTTGCCCCTGAGCCAGGGAGTTTCTCCAAAATACAGCAGCCAGTACGCTGTGATGTGAGCAGCGTCAGTCACATAATTATCACTTGAGTTTTGCTGGAGGGTTAAAAAGTGAATCCACAGAGAGGGCCAAACCAACAGCCAATATCCTCATCATGAAGTTAGGATTTTGTGCAATATGAATGTAACTACACATAGGAGCAAGTCAAGGAGCTCACGCTACGGTTAATGTGGTGAACACAGCAGAATCAGGTGAAGGGAATCGCGCAAAATTGCAAAAGCTCCATTAATCTGAATTCAGGATGTATGCTGGATGTAAAGAGTAGTCATGACGCACACAGATGTGAAGTTCATCGGGCTCTATGTAACAATTTGTAGTGATGTACGTGTGTTAATCCATTTTTTTTTTTTATTGCCCATATGTGAGTGGATTGTAACAAGACATGTACACTGAGACCTCCCCCGTCTCTCTGGCTTGCCTGTACGAGTTTGAGAAGCGTTTGTTGCTTAGTGCTGCTGGTCTGTGGATTTCTCTGTGAAGGTCAGATTTTCCACGACAGTCCATATGATGTGACTATATAGAGGTTGGTCAAGTGCTTTGTCTCAGTGCGTCTCTCGGATCCTCTAACAGAGAGCAACAGTAGTTATCTTTAGTTTAGAAATAGTTTAATAACTAATGGCCAGAACGAAGCAGATGTTCCACAGAGACCATTTAAAGGGACACTATGTAGTTTTTGAGAAGAAATGTGCCGTTCTCGGAGGAAAATAAGGTGCCCAGAGTACTGTTTGAAGCTGGAAAGGTGGCAGGGTCCGCCACATTTAAACAAAGTAAAACAGTATGGAGTTGTGTTGTCCTTTTGAGATCAGTTTGTTTATTCAGTTTATGCAGTCATGAAAACAAATTGAGTTTATTGAGTTTGTTTTAGTCATAAATTGAGTCATGAAGATCTTTCTCTTCATTAATAAAATGTCTTTCCCCAAACCCACACACAGTGCTCCTTTAAAAGCAAGTTTATGCGACAGCTTGTGTAGCCGCATTTGGGACGGCGTCCTCTGCTGTAAGGAAGACCGTCTGGATGCTTCCCATAGAGAAGCTTATAAAAAGCTGATTAGGAGCAGTGCACAGCTGCTTCCTTAAACATTTCAGCAGGACGCATCTGGAACTGTCCCTCCTCCACCCGGGGAGAGACCCGAACTATACGTGTAATGTCACAGTGTTTAATCCTCTAATATATCAACCTGTTCTTCACAGTAAAAACATCGCAAAAGTTGTTATTATCTGATTAATTTAATATTATCAAATAGAGCCAACTTGAGCCAAGATTTTGGTTTTATTATAAAGCAATGGACCATAGCAAAAAATATATTAATATTATATTAAGTTATATTAATACTCGTGGTACTGGTTACACTCGTAACTAGGATGGCACTCAAATAGAGCGCATACCTCAGTTGCCTTTTTTTTTCTTTTTTTTTGTTGCCTTTTTACTTGTCTTTTTGTTTAAATCCACATCTCTGTTTGGATCCACATCAGATTCTACTCACTCACAGATAAAGGCTGCTGAAATATGCCTCAATCATCCTCTTGACTGAGGTAATAACAACGTGGTTTTACAGTCCACATGTTTGAGTGCATGTGTATAAAATGAGAAAGACACCGAACCACATGAATGGACAAAATAAAACATGAAAGAGACTAACAGGTGTTGGGGTTTGCTGTTGAGGACACCTCTGATGATGGCCACCCGTAACAGTGAGCGCTGCAGCTGACACAGACTGGGTGGAGGGTCACCCTGTGTGGTTCCACACCATGTTACAATTATACAGTCTGCCCCGGGCCGCCTGTGGTGTCAACTCGTTGCAGGTCCAGACCCTTTGAAAACTGCCCCCCCCCACCCACCAGTCCTCGTGGGGCTTGTTCTGTGGGAAAGCTATGTGTATTAATTTTGTCTCAATCAGGGTGACCTAGTCCTGTGTGTCCTTTAGCCAGCTGCTGAGCCAGAGGTGCAGTCTTATCCCCACCCCTGGATGTGTGAGTGAAAAGAGTGAGGCGGAGAGGATGGCAAATAAATAAATAAAGATAAAGGAAAGATCAAGGTCAGGGGGGGAAGGGGGGAAAGTATTAATAATAAATGCAGGAGAAGAAGAAGGAGAATGTGTGGATGTATGAGAGGTTATCTGAGGAGAGGAGGGAAGATGAAAAGATAAAGAATAATGATAATAAAAGCAGGTTATTTATGAGTTTCTGTGAATGTGTGAAATGCAGTGTAGTCAGTGTCCAAGAAAAATATATATGAGTTATTTATTGACAAAAAGAGAGACTGGTTAGTAAGCTAGTGAATAAGTCATAACTGTATCAATGATACAGTTAAAGGTGCAGTCTGTAAAAATCAGAACCAGTCCAATTAATACTCAAACAGAAGGGCAGCATATCACAACAGTAACCGCTAACTGTAGATGATGTTTGATAGTTAGCACGATTAGCCGTGCCTCTAGTGGTCAGACTGGGAGCTTTATGCCACCAGCAGCACAGGAATGTTGGGGCTATTGCTAGCTAGTTAGCATGCTAATATCAATAGATGTCTTTAGCATAAAACTACTACAGTGAATTATTTGCACTCTATAACTGTAGTTAATTTTGGAATGCTTTCAACATAAATTCTTACATCGTGCGCTTTTAAGAACATTAACACAATATCAAAAAGGTCATTCACTATAATAATAGCCAAACAATTAGTTTATTATGCGACAGGTGGTGGCACTAACTGTGGTAACAAATATATCAGTTTCCTGTGACTACTTCACAATAAAAGTCACCCTGTGTATCTCTCATAGCACTGAAGGAGAGCAGAGTGGCAGACTCCGCCACTAGCACTGAAAACTACTTGTCAATTGTAGAATGTAAACACACTGAAAGTCTATTGCTGAAAAAAGAATCTCACTTTCATTTAACGGTTTCTCCTCATCCGTCAGGTGAGCATATCGACGGTGGGCTACGGCGACATGTTACCCGAGACCAACCTGGGCCGGATCTTCGCCTTCGCCTGCATCTCCTTCGGCGTCATCCTCAACGGCATGCCCATCTCCATCCTCTACAACAAGTTCTCCGACTACTACACCAAGCTCAAGGCCCACGAGTACACTGCCGTCACCAGGGCCCGTGGGAAGGTGCAATTTGCCAGGAGGGCAGCAAAGAAGTTGGCTGAGTGCTGCGAGGACGCCATTCAGCCCAGGATGGACCGCCTGCAGTGAGCAAAGTCGTCGTTTTCTTCCTTCTACAGTAAGCTTAGTTTGGAGTGGCAATCAAGGACAGCAGACTGCCAGTTTATGGAGGGTCTGAACTGGAAATGAACCAGTGACATTCAGGCCAGTATACCATTAAGACCCCACGACTGTGGGACTCATGGCAGACACCATCAGCACTGACCTCTACTCTTCCTCCATCCATTAGCCTGGAAAGCTCACAAGTAATCCAGGATTCAGGAGCGAACGACAACAGGACAGAAATAATCAGAAGGATGGAGAGCCGACATCTGGGCGATGGATATCAGACTGTTTATCTGCCACACGTCTCTGTCTCTAATAATAAACCTATGTCTCTTTATCTTGCCATCATTAGTGTGTGTGTGTGTGTGTGTGTGTGTGTGACATGGAGTCATCATAATATAAAGTACAGGACATGTTTATCATTGAATCCTCAGGCTGAACTGACTGACTCCGAAGCTTTTAGCTGTGGAGCTCTGCTCAATAGACAGCATTCTGTTCATCAGTAAAAGCATATTTAAAGATATGCTTAAAAAGTGAGTTACAATGAAGTACTAATTATAATCTTTATTTTGAAAACACATTTTCTTTTAAGTTGATACAATTATCACTCACATGGTACAAAATCTGATAAACAATCCAAAACCAGATGATGATGAGGATGACACAAACAAACAGCACTGTGCTGGTAAAACCTTTACTGTGTGTGTCCATCCAGATTGTTTTGTCCTGGTTGTAAGCTGTCAATTTCTGATTTGTATTAAGAAACAGGTACACTGTTCCTGTAAAACATACACTGCCGGTGAAATTACAAATTTTAATTTCAATTGTGCTGTGAGCACCAAAATGAAATTCCATTCACCTCTGGCAGAAACCACAAAGAACCAAAACTATCTGCATGGATGGATCCACAAGAGGACGGCAGAGACCCAGTCCAGCTCTTCAATCTGTAAATTCTCGATAGTTTTCAACATTGTATTTACCTCAACTGCAAATGGAACCAGAACTTCTCAAATGTTCTTTTATACTTTAGTAAGACCAGTTGGCTGCTCTGAGTTAATAAACTGAACATTTGCACTTTCTTCATCCTGCATTAAGCCCGGTCATTGAAACGAAACACTTGCTGCAGACGCATCACTTTAAAAGCCTTCAGACACTTGAAGGGTGTAGGACTTCTTTTCTCAAGTAGGCTTTAAATGTGAAAGAAATGCTGAGGGTCATTGTCAGTGTTTTAACAGTGATTGTAAATAAATGAAAGAAGTGACTGGAAAGAACAGAGAATTTGTATTTAAATTAAAAAAAAAACTCTTTTACTGATGCAATGAGTACGACAGAAGCATTTGGAGATTTACATTATGTGTTGTACAAACTTTCAAATGAATGCCTACACACAAGGAGCATCTTCGTGTTGAACCAGTTTTCTCGCAGCATCACTTCGTCCTCCGAACACTTCCATTATTCCATCAGGGACTGAAATGAAGCATCAGTGTTCCAGGTTGTGTGCACTTCCTGAAAACATTCCCATTTGCAGCTAGACAAAACTCGCAGTCTGCAGCACAGAAGTGGTGCTTTCAACATCACCAGTTCATTTAGAATAGAAAAAGTCTATTTGTTCAGATTCTCCAGCAGGATTTCTGCTCCTTTGTTGTTGCTGATGCTGCTGAGCTCTGATTTGATGGACTCGAGCGCTGCCTTCACCTCCGCAGCCACGGACTTGTCACAGCTGTTCAGGAGGCTGCACACACAAACACAGGCAACGGATTTAAGGGGCGGTGACGTCATGTAAACATGTTTATTACCTACAGTCTTCGAGTAATGAAAAAGGTTTATACCCTGTGATGTCATTGCTTAGGGTCAAGTCACCCTCACACTGGACTGTTTTTATGTTATGAATGTGACATTTATATACATACAGATACAAAACCTTGACAGATAAAAAGAAAATGTAATCTTGTGTTTTAGGTGAATTGACCCTTTAACTAATTGCACCGTCTCTTCAAACCACATTATCTTATGTGTGTGTGTGTGTGTGTGTGTGTGCACTGACCAGCAGAGCACCATAGCTCCTCTGTTGACTCTGATCCAGCTCTTCAGTTTGTCCGTCCCCACTGTGTCCACCAGTATCCTGCTGAAGCGCTCTGAGGGGCGAGCGAGGCAGACATCAGCAGGGAGAGGGAGAGGGATACGGAGAAAAGGCTGATGTTAGAGTTCCGTCATCTTAAAAGCTTCCTGCTACCAATGTTAAAATCTACTCAACAAGCTCAAAAGCTCCTGCATGTGTGTGTCTTTTTACCTTCCTTGCCAGCCTCTTCCAGCGTCAGGTCCTGCTCGATGAGCCATTTCAGCACCAGGTGTCCTGCAGGATGCTCGGCCATGTGAAGCTGCAGTAACAAGTAGAGCGAAGAGTGAAGAACAGCAGGAGACGACAAACCATCTCTTGTTTTCTTGATAAATGACTGACGAAAATCTACAGCCATGGTAGTAGTGAATTTAAGATAAATGCTAACATTATCATGCTAACATGCTCACAAGTTTAGCATATAATGTTTACATATTCTCCATGCTAGTCTAGCTTATTAGCATATTAAAAATCTGCTAATCAGCACCTTTACACAAAGTTGTTTCTGTGCAGAGTTGGAAACGTCTTGATACATTTACTTCTGCTGTGTAGTTCCATTTTTACTGTGACTTTACATTAATCAGCAATGAAACCAGTCACACATGACAAACACATGAAACAGTTCACCCCACCTGTCCGCCGGTCCCTCCTGGCACTAGTTCCTGATTGGCTAACTTAGCCACGGCCGTCATGGCGGGCCGCAGGTCCCCGCAGGCTGACGCCAGGATGTCACTGACGGTGACGCTGGTCGCCTTGTCCGTCACCATGGTGTCAGCATGGTCCCGCAGATGTTCCAGCAGTGGGGGGGAGACGACTTCCAGCAGCTCCTTCCTCCGAAGCTTCATGTCCTTTTTACTGAGGAGAGGAAGAAGGAGGCGATGTCACCGTGGTCCCTTTCTGATGATGTTTGTTTTTCACTTAACTTTCTAAGAAAAATCAACTTAAAAAGACTTGATAACATAACTTCTATTTAACATTTTGTGGCTTGATAATTTTCCTGCCAAAAAACCGTAACTATGGATCTTTTGTCTAATAGGTCCATCAACACATGTTGTTGTTACCTGTGTGTGTTTTTGTCTCCTTGCTCCAGCACCTTGATGATCTCCGGCAGCAGGTGAGCAGGGTCTCTGGGGCTCAGCAGGTACAGCAAAACCTTCTTGCCATATTTGTTACTGATGACCTCCTCCAGAGACGACAAGATCTCCTGAACAGGTGGGAGTCAGGCGAGACCAGAGTTTAACACAGTGACTTCAACCTTTCACGCATCTTCAAAATGATGATTGTCCCCTGACATCTTTACATTTTTACTCCAGATCATACTCATTTTTACTCTTTGAGTCTCACTGAATATTTCTGAACCGCATTGACATCTGACTCACTGAGAGCACGGCCTGTTTGACCAGCTTGGTGTCGTCCACGCAGTCGAATATGGCCAGAAGAACCAGGTGACCAAACTCCCCCTGTAGACATTCACACAGTTTAGAAAAAACTTGATACAAAATGAGGAGTTCAGGTTGACGACTGAAGTCTGATGAGCAGGCTGATGTAAAGACCAACAAGTCCAGGCTGCTTTGACTCTTTGACTCTTTCAAAATCCCTGGTAAACATTCACCCTCGGGTCAGTGCTTTCCACCTCCTAAATAATCCACATTCATATTCTGATCTAAAATCAGAGCTAATTAGGAAAAGCTTGTTTTAGCAGATGAATGAATGAAGCTGCACTGAGAACTCACCGTGGCAAACTTCACCATGTACGTCTTCATAGTTTTGATAATGACTTTTCTGTCCTGAAACATGAAAAAGAAAAAAAGGTCAAAACAAAGACAGTGTGCACCTGACTTTATTTCAATTGAACACTTTACATGCTGCCATCGAAAGACTAAATGTCTGGACTTAATAATAAAGTATTTCTGATTAATACAGAGTCATCTACATGAAGCTTGTTAGGGATTACCAGGAGGAGGATAAAGAGGAGCCAAACAGACAACAGGATGTCAGGTCAAGGAGCTTTTTTGCATTCTGGGGGGTGCTCGCCCAATTTTAGGATAGATCTTCTCGTTAACATTCATTTTGCTTACAGCGACTTGAGTCCACAGCAAACACAATTTGCTTTCTGTGTGTGTTTGTGTGCTCACCTTGGCCGTCCCGTGCCACAGACAGTGCATCGCCACTCTTGCGCCGTCGTGTGTGTGAGCCATGTAGACGACCGACTCTCTGATGGACTCGATCATCTCCTGCTCACATCACAACAAACACCAACCAAAGAGAAGAAACATGTTACAGTCAGCACTAAAGTAACTTGTCTATTTTGCTTTTATGAAGCTCTTATATCATAGTTCAGTTCTATTTTCTTGTATGTTTTATTTCACATCATACTGCACCACTGTTACGAGCACTACTAGAGGAATGCACTGCTGCATAGTGATTATACAACACTGTGTGAGGAGTCAGGGAGCTGCTCACCGTTCTCTGTTTGTCAGGTGCATACTGGAAGAAGTCCAGGAAGACTTTGTGGACCAGAGAGTGTTTGATTACTTGTTCTCTGAAAGACAATAATGAAAACAAAACTGAGTGGAAAAATACATTTTATATGAATTCAAAATACATTAAATCAGATAAGGAAAAGGTGGAATAACAGAGAAGTGACTAAAAAGAAAATAAAACTGCTAACATAGATTTTCATATTTTTGTCCTTGAACTTACAAACCAAGCTTTGCGGCTGATACAACTGGAAAAAAAATCCATTTAACTCAACTCATTAAAAATCTGACCAGATTCAATAGCAGCCTCCAAGGAAGTTTCAAAAATGTACTGACCTTCAAGCAAATGTTAATATTCCCATCACTAAAAACATACTGGATCACATTAAAGATCACAAGCTCAGGCTGATACTCAGTTTTTGTGTCTACTACAAAGTGTTTACATCATCTAATGTTCAGAACACACATTCTATTTTCTCTGTCTATTGATGCAGCAGTGGTATTCACTGCCCCCGAAAAGCCCAGAATTCTCTGATTGGTCAGCTCACACAGGCCAGAGCAGCTACCGCCCACCGTGGGCGGGGCTGAGGGAGGTGACTGAAGTCCTGACGGCTTGTTTAACTGAACAGTTTCTGAATACGGCTGTGTGCATTTCTCTCTGGATTGAGTGTTTCAATAGAACCGCAGTTTATGCAGCAGCTAATCCAAAAGACTTGGAGCTGTCACTTTCTACCATATGGGACTTTTTTTAATCTAATCTTCATCTTTGGGAATTTCACTTCATTACCAGTGCTAGTTTAGTTGCAATGAACATGGTACTTTTTATCTCTATTTTTTCGTTTCTATTCTTTTTTTCTTTAATCTGATGTATGGCTGCAGATTGCCATTATTTTTCTGATTAAATTAATAATCATAAAAAGTCAGCAAAAATTGAGAAATGCCAATTGGTGATCCAACTAACTCAATTTTGTATTGTTAATTATTGTTAATTCAATTATTTTAACCTTGTCGAGTGCTTTATTTTAGTATGTTCAGCTGCTCACACTTCAATTCTCATCTGCATGTGAATGTTTGTCTTAGCTTTTCTCCTCTTACTTCTGGGCCATGGGTGTGAGAATCTGCTTCATCTCATCGATGATGTTGTTCAGCTTGTCCGGGTTTCCCTCGATCACTTTCTCGATGGTGTTACACACTGTCGACTGCACACACAGGCACAGAAATGTTCAGAACCAATAATATTTCACGCACACATCCATAATTAATCCAATACTAGAAGGGAAATAACGTAATGGCGTATAATAATTGCATGCAGGTGTGTGTGTGTGTGCGCACCTTGCACAATGTGAATGTGTTCCCGTACAGCTCCTCAGTGAGCATGAGTCTCTGTGCGAGCACGGCTTTGTCATTATAGGCGTACTCGATGATGGAGGAGGCGGCGGCGTGGCGAAGCATCGGCCGCACGTGACCTTTAAAAGTTTGCACCACAGCTGCCAACAGCTCCTTGTTCCTGTGGAGGAAATAAACAGGACTCAGCACACATGCACACACACTACTGGAACAAAATCTTTATACTCAAACAGGACCACATGGAAGCTCGACAAAAACTGAGCGCTGGATTAGTGTTATGTCTGTGGTTTATATCTGTTGATGTTTGCATGTATTATGCTCAGCGGACTCACCCGTACATCAGCAGTTTCTTCACAATGTGTTTGCCGTACTGCGACTTACACAAACCAATGACATCATCTGTGGGAGACAGCAAAGCACTGACGGTTAATTAGCTGCTCTACTGTACACAACACTTTTACCACACACTCGGGCCACAGACGATCAGCAGGCAGCACCTGTAAAAAGCTCAAAGCTTATATAAACCCTTGGCTCTTACAGGATTTCTGGATGCTTAAAGATAATTCAGCAGTGTCACCTAACAGGCAAGTTTCCTTCTCAGGATAATGAACTTTTCTAGCATCACAGAGAGATACAGTAACCAACATTTACAAAGGCAGCAGACGAAGAAGCAAAACATGTCTGCTCACCTTTCAGCTCCTCAAACACTTCCTGTCTCTGTTCATGGCTGCCGAACTGGATGAAACACTGCAGCACTCGGACTGAGTCATGAGCAAACGCCATCTGGAGGCAGGAGACAGTCAGTGAGCAAAATATATGGATCTCAGTTTTCCTAGAGATCTTTCACCTGCGAATGGGATTCTGAGTTATGTTTGCAATACACAGTCAGAGAGAGACTCACCTGTTTGACCTTCCCACGGATGAGATCATGAAGATCCTTCATCAGTTTCTTCTTCATGTCACTGTCGCACTTCTTTCTGTTGACACACACATGCAATCATCTGTCAATGAGCAAGCAGCAGCTTTTAGTGGGCCTTAATTTATGTGATACATAATGGATATGTAGTTCCACAAAGTTTTGCTTTATTTTTAGGTAAAAAGGTAATAAAAATAAAAAAGGCATGATGAAGGCCGACCAGAGTGCGAGTGTGAGTGCGAGTGCGAGTGTGAGTGTGTGTGTGTGTGTGTGTGTGTGTGTGTACCTCCTGAGGTCTCCCCACACTTGTTTGGCCTGACAGATGATCTGGAACATGTCCTTCCTCTCCGCCAGCTGCCTGGTCTTCTTCAGCTCCTTCTTCTTCTGCTGCCTGTTCTGTGTTAGCTCCTCCTTTGTCAGCTCCTTCTTCGACTTAAACTCACCTTTCTTCATCTTCTTAGCTGCTGGACCTGACCACACACACAGAATAATCATCAAGAAAAAGATTAAGGGTGATTTGTGCAATGGCCAGAGTGGACCAAGGTAAAGAGCTTACAGCTATAATGGTGACTCCATCTCATTTGTTTGAAATGCTTTACTACAACCAAGATGCTTTCAGAGATCAGACAATGTACATAACGCTGCTGAGAGAATGTGTTTCTGTATATTTTATTTTTAAAATATATTCAATATTCTGACTTCTGACAGGGTTGTCATGCTACTACAGGCATGTGGCCAGAGTTTCATCTCATCAAAAAGTCAAAGACTCCACACAGACAGTGAGTCGTGGTGGCTGAATAGGTGAAGAACAGACTTGGGTTCATGTCCAGCATGTAACCTACAGTTATGTTGTCTTATTTTAAGTCACAGTTGACTTATTATTTTAATTTTCAGTTGCAGTTTGGTTATATGTGAATACATGGTGTGGGTCATAATTGACTCTTTCACAGCGTTTGACAGGATAACTTCTCCCATCTGCCTATTTTTCAAGTCTTTTTCGCGAGGCACATAGCTATGATATTCAAAAAAACATGACTGGCTTAGTGCTGGGCGGTATACCGATTTTTGTTATGATATGAATATACCGCCATACTGGTATATTTGATTACACAACATTCGGAGCGACAGTGTTTCAGACCAGACTCTTTTCAATGTTGCGCTTCTAAGCAGGCATGAACTCAGTTCTAAACTCCAATGGGGTGCAATGTAAGGCTCTAATTTTGAAGACAAATTCGACCTGCTTCCTGTTAGCTGTCGGTTACTTGAGGCAGCTAATGTGAGGCGTTCTGCTGCACGCTTCCTTTAATAACGGGGGTTTAACATTGGCATATGTTTGACTGAGGAGGCGAGAACATGGGCCATGGGTCTATAATTAAATGAATCTATCAAGTGTTGCCACATTTCTTCTGATGCATATGTTGCACGTCACTGTTCACGCCCAACTTCATGCTTCATGTCACATCATGTGTTTATGCCTACCCCAGTGGCGGCTTTTTGGGAAAGAAGGAATATTAAACCTCCCTTTTAGATAGACAGAGCGGCAGAGGGCAGCCTTGCAGCAAATGTTCCACCTTTTCTATTTTAAAGGGGCCAGTGATTCCTCTCTCAACCAGTAGAAAATGCTGTGAACACCTGATTATGCATGAAAAAGAAATACCGTCACACACCGTGAAACTGTTAGAATTTTGAAAAATACCGTGATATACATTTTTGGTCATACCGCCCAGCACTAGTTTGGCTAGTTGCAATGATAATCCTGGAGCAACATTACCTGTGCTGCAGGAACAACACCAACATGGCAATATGAGATCATTGTGAATACAGTGCATGTTTGCAACCTGTAAAATGTCCCTTTTGTTCAAATGTGTTTTACAGTGTATAACATTTATATCATCTATATTCAATGTATTGTGCATATCATTACTGTTCTTGGCAACTTAGATTACTAGCTGTGTAGTACTGTTACTTGGAAGTTAATGTCATGTGACATTTGGCAGTAGCTAAAGACGGCGAGAGTGAAAACACTGACCGGTCAGTATTCAGCAGTGATGAGACGTAAACACTAAAACATGGCAGACTGCATTGTAATGTCGCAGATGTTTTCTCACCTTCTCCCTCTCCTCCCTTTTTCCCCTTAAAAGGAAGTTTCCTCTTCTGCTGCACGTTTCCGGCTTTGGACACCACAAATTTGTTTTGCTTCTTGCCGGCATCTCCACCCTTCCCTGGTCTGCTCTTCTTCTCTGTGTTGTTGTATGGTTTGAAGGGCTTTTTACCACCCGGCTTGTTGCCTGGTTTTCCTCCAAATTTGGTCCCTATGGAATCTGAGCAGAGAGAAGGAGAAAGAGAGACAAGCCAATGACAAACCTGGTTGAACGTGATGGTGTACATTTATGCTGGTTGATGTTAACCATAGCTCACCTTTTCCTTTCGGTGTAAACTTCTTTCCACCTTTAGGAGAAAAGGGTTTTTTGGATTTAGCCTCCATTCTACGGTGGTTCCCAGAGAGACGTGGAGACACAGACACAAACAGAGACACAGAGTAATTAGGAAATTGGTTTTCAATAATGTATACATACACACATATACATACATATATAATGACTGGTGACTGGCTGAGCAGTACGTACGTCTACCTAAGTTGAAAGTCTCTGTAGGAATACTTCTCAGTAGTGAACTGCTGTAAGTATCTCTATTTGATTTATATACAACACTTGGAGGAAACTTTCCTGTCAGACTGAAATGTTGGTATGAAGGGAGCTACGGCTAACTTCTACTAGCTAAGAGGGAAAAAAAAAACCAACTAAAGACGCTCTGGGAAAAAAACAAACATATTATTCCATTACTACTTACACTTTTTATACTTGAGCACATTTACTGATAGAAAGCTACTTAATTCCCCATTTGAATGCAGCATATTAACTTAAATTGGATTAGTTTCAGATCGTGTTGTCGTTACTTTTACTTTATTAGAACGATTGGTCATTTTATCAGAAGCTAGTTAGCGTTCGCTCACAGCATTAACATTCAGACATTTCATGTTATCACAATGTCGGTGACGCCAAGCGCTTCTGTCCTTTATCTCGCGAACAATAACAAGATATATGACATTTCTACTGGTGTAACTTACATTTCAGATGTGCACACACGCTGTCCCTGCTCGGTCCCATGCGTTCTGTAACCAACACGATTTACGGTACCAAGCGTCCAATCAGACGGAACCGTCGCTGCCGTAAAACGTACGTTTTTGCGACAACGCCTTTTCGTCGATATGTAGTAGAATATTAATGTTTACCGTTTATGTATCACTGCTTTGAAATGTTTATTCTGCTTAGAAGTCTTAGAGTGCACCGACAACAACGTAATATTAGTATTCTCAGTAATCTCTGGCTTTCCCTGCTCGACTGTGTAGAGGGCGGCCATGTTTGTTTACATACGTCATTTAAAGGGATAGACGTCGTTACTATGGTTACAACGATACGCAGGAGGAGTTCAGCATAGACATATATAAATATATTATATAGATATATAAATATATGTATATGGAGTTCAGAACCTGAATCTTCAAGTAAGAAGATAATTTATTTGTTTCATATTTCATTTTGCAGAAGGATCATTATAAGGATTGTTTAATTGTACTATTATCATAATTATTGTATCATGATTTTCTGCATTTTACGTAAAATGAACTGTCCTTTTTATGCCAAGGTGAAGAACTACCATGAAGCCAAAAACGGCTTAAAAAACACACTAACCACCATGCTTTGCAGCGGAGAGACGTTACCTGTTGCCTGGCAACGCCTCCAAACTGACTCGGTCTTGGGGAGAAGGAAAATTGCAGAGCCATATTTTTAAAAATACGCTAAATACGAGCCAAAGTTAAGGTAATTACACTCTAGTCTTAGTTTGATACGGAATAACTGAACTAAATGTTCAGTTTTTCCGCTAACGCTTTATTTTGCTTTCTTATCACATCCACTGCCATTAAAGCTCAACGTCAGTTAGGTGAAGTTGCAAATACCTGAGAATAATACATTCCTATGTTTATTTTACAGATCTAAAACCTGAGCAGCAGATGACGAAATGTCGGAGGAACACACAGCCCCCGTTGGTGAAGAGGCTGAGAGCACACAGACAGCCTCACAGGAGAACACTGGAGGTAACGTTAGAGTACATGTAGCGACACTTACAAAGTCCCTCATTAATACTAACCTAGCTAGCTGAGGAGGACGAAACAGAAACTATAGAAGGCAAGTTGCGAAGAACTTGCAGTTATGATTACTGCCTGTTGAGAAGCTGACAACAAATGCACATTGCTGTCTGTGAAAACTTTAAATAACTTCAAAAGTCTATGAAATATGTCGAATAATTAAGGTTTTTGAAGAGCTGATGCTAAATATGCTTTGCTGGCTGTAGGCACTTTGAATAATGTCCACAATATTTAAAAGATGTGGAATATTTGAGGGTTTTTGAAAATGTCAAATACCTTTTGTTTTTTTTGTTTTTTAAAAAAAGTGTCGATTCCTAATTGAGATTAATATTTTGGTGTTTGAATGGAGTGAATATGTTGAAAAGTGGGCCTCCAGCATTTACAACCAGTTGAAGCAGATAAACTGAAGTACTGAATCGAGATTCAGAGTAAGTATTTAAAGACATGCACAATAGGTTACACCCACTGAAAGCAGATTGATTCTCAGTCAAATAAGAAATAAAAAGCAATGAAATTGTACCAGTAAAAGCAGACATGAAAAAAGTTGAAATGTCAGTTTAAACCAGCAGATCTGAAAAGCATAGAATAAAAATGGGTTGTTTTTTTTTTTTTGTCTTGTTTGTTTTACATTAGTAACCTAAACCTCTGATCTATCATAGATAAGAATAAGAATAATGTTTTTTTTTCTTACTGTCTTTCAGATGGGATATTAAAAAGTTTTAGAAATGCTCATTTGATGACTGAAAGCTGCAGTCAAATGTTTTTTGTCTCTCACAGGATTTGACAGTGAAAACCCAGTGATGGAGCAGGAGGCTGAAGAGGAATCTGAGAAGCAGCTTTGTCCAGAGAAGAACTACAAGTATGAGGAGCTTCACTCCAGACCGTTCATCACACCTGACTCTGAAATCCCAGAGAACCTTCTGCACCTTTCGTATCCTTCTTAAAAATGTGTTTTATGATCAGTATTCGGACCGGCTATAGTAATAACCTCCCCAGGAAACTTGTGAATATATGATATAAAACATAATGATAACAATACATTATTAATACAGTATTATTATTATATTATTAAGTGTTAATAGTAACATAAATGTGCAGATGATTGTTGTCAACAACCAATTGTAATAATGATAATTAAAGGACCTTGTGTATCATTTAAAAAAAATCCAAAATGTATCTTGTGTAAATCCTCAGTGAATCTCATCTTGACCCTTAATTCATCCTGCACTCAGTCACTCCTTTGGTTATGACAGCGGCCGCAGGGGGAACCTGCAGCTGCTGGATGACAGAACTCTGATCTTTATAGCAGGAAACCTGCTCATCCTGCTGGACATTTCCACCAAGGAGCAGAAATACCTTCGCTCCTGCAGTGGAGGAGGAATTGGAACCATCACCGTAAGATGTTTTTTTATTGATGACCACAGCATAGATCTATTCTACATGTCAGACCAAGCTGTAGTGTATGTAGCTTTTGAAACTATTATTCCTCACTGTTTTAGGCAGCTATTTGTTTAAACAGGAACTTTGCCAATTTTTTAACCAGCTTTGAATCACTTACATTTTGGTAGTATATGTAAATAAACAATGTTAAACTTCTCTGTATTTTGATTGCACCCAGAGCCCCCCACTCCTTTGCCAGCAAGTCTTCCAGGTGACATGTTTGATGAAGTGTTGTGTTTGCGGTCTTAGGGCAGTTGTTTGAACTACAGTTATTCCACATTTTGTATGGCCGTATCTACATTCAGAGAGTATTGTCAAACCCTTACCTCTCTCTCTTTTGGATTGAGAAATTCTGAAATGGTTTCAGAACCATATTTTAATGCACTGTTTAACTGGAATATAGAAAGATCATGAACCAGAAGTGGAGGTCATATTGTATATGTATCGAGAAAACGGAGCCTGAATAAACTTCGATCAAACATAAACCCATCCGAGCCAAAACCATGCACCAGCCAACTCACAGTACGTCACCCATCGGCAGTTCTTCTTAACCTCTGTAAGGGCAGATTGACTTGAACGATCTGCACTACCACAACATGAAGTATAGCTATGACAGAAATGTGCACAGACTTCTCTGTAATACATACAGATGACATACAGATACCCCATGGAAATGAATGGATAGCTTACTATAACTACTGGAAAAAAAAACAGAGAATGCAAGCCTTCAATATTTTGTCTTATTTTCCGTGTGTGTGTGTGTGTGTGTGTGTGTGTGTGTGTGTATGTGTGTGTGAAGGCACACCCTTGCAAGGAGTTCTTTGCTGTAGCCGAAAAGGGAAACTACCCGGACATTATAGTCTATGAATATCCCTCGCTACGTCCGTACCGCATCCTCAGAGGTAATTTTGACAAGGATGCGTTGAGTTGACCCCATTTTTCCAATGTTAAGTCTTTGTATTGCTGTTGATCATGTTTTAACCTGCATGTCTGTAGGCGGAACAGAGAAGGCATATAGCTGTGTGGATTTTAACCATGATGGGGAGCTGTTGGGCAGCGTGGGGAGCGCACCCGACTACATGCTGACACTGTGGAACTGGAGGCAGGAGGAGGTGATACTGAGCTGCAAGGCCATTTCTCAGGATGTCTACCGACTCAGTTTCTCCCCATACAACCCGGGTCTGCTCACATCATCAGGATCTGGACACATCAAGTAAAGGACACACTGAATCTCCCAAGAACCTCGCCAGCAGCAGTGACTTCCTGGAGTCTTGTCACTTTGAGATTGCCTTGCAACTAGTGAAGACTCCAGGAAATCACCTCTCCAAGCCAAGAAATACTCTGCACGTAAAACATCAGTGGTCACAGAAATGGCTTCAGATATCATAAGTTGAATGAATACAATGATATTAAATACAATATGTAAATTTTTTTTTTAAATATGGTGAAAAACCTTCTCTGCTTCTCAGGTTCTGGAAAATGGCTGGCACCTTCACAGGTATTAAACTGCAAGGTCTTATGGGCCATTTTGGGAACACTACGGCAACTGATATTGAGGGCTACGTGGAACTTCCTGATGGAAAGGTCTGTGCCCTGCTATTCTTACACACTTAGGCATGTTTTTTTGTACACAAGTCAGGAAGGTCTGGAAATTTATCAGACAAAACTTGGAGTGTACAGCCACGTTAGTGGCTCTATGAGGCTGTACACTGGCACAACTATGCTAACATCAGCTAATGTGCTTGCAATTACAATGTTGAGTGCAAATTATATTACATTTTTACCTGATAACAGTGCTGCAAAGTCATGTGATCATCAAAGTTATCATGATTCATCCTGTGGAGCACATGAAGCTTATTTTGCTGTAGAGTCTGTCAGTGAGAGAAATAACTGTTATTGGCTGTTAAGCTAAACGATTTGCATCGTCACCAGTACTATTTGTAATTTCATCATTTTCTTGATCAGAGGTGGCTTAAATAAGCAAGTGTGGTGTAAAAGAATAGTAGAAAATAGAAAATAGTAGCACTGTCGTAAAGTTATTTACTTTTCTGTTTAATGTGTCAATTCCACATAGTAGCTCTTCTGGAGTGTTCAGTTGCATCACATAATCAGCAGATGGAGTTGTCCAGTTACCATAGATGTATAAATTTTGTGAGCACTCATTGATAAAAAGATATATGTAATACATAAATATACTGGGAGAACTATTAAGTCCAAAAATACATTTTCACACTCTGTCTCCTCCTGTCAGGTGGTGTCTGGCACAGCCTGGGGCAACTTGCTGCTGTGGGAGGGGAATGGCGTCAAGGTGGAGATTTGCCGCAAGGGGGGAAGGAACTGTCACACTGGGATTGTCCAGCCTTTTACCCTAGAAGATGGACAGCTGATGACGTTTGGCTCTGATGGAGTGGTCCGGGTAAGACGCTGCCAATAGCAGAACTTTGTGCCTGTCAAATTTAAAGGATTCAAGAATAAGCCTGGCATTATTGTATACGTACATACGAGCAGGAGTAATGATCTGGATGGAGATTGTAATCAGTTTCAGTACAATCATAGTATGACCTTGTAACCGCCCCTCTGCCCACTGCAGGGCTGGAACTTTGAGAGCATTGACATTGCTGACAGTAGCAGTGACAGCAGCAGGTTTGAGATGGAGCCACTGAACGAGATGGTGGTGGGACACCACGTGCACCTCTCCTCTGTGGTTAAGAGCCCCCTGCCTGAATCCAACATTTGGTTTGCTCAGGTCAGACGGCACAAGTTCAAAGATTACCCATTCAAACCATTTGTGATACTGATAATCTCACCTTGATCAATCTTTCCAACCTGATCTCTGAACTTCTTGTAGGATTCCAGCGGAGCCATCTGGAAACTGGACCTTTCATTGACTTACACGGTGAGTTTCAGACACTGACGCCTTAGATCTTTATAGAGTTATTAAGTTAGTCTCTGTTTATCTCAGCCTCACATGATGCAAAGTACTCCAGTTGTGTCAACGCTTACGTCACGTTTTGTCCGTATGATTAGACTGAACTCAATCTTCCACACAAACAGGCTGGCACACATTCAGAGGGGCTCCTTACACAATCATGGATTTTTACCTTTAAACATTTAAAGAAAAGTGTTGTGTTTACTACAGCGACAACACAACAACATTTGGGTGTATGAGAAGAGAATAACCCATTAAAAACTGTAAAACTTTTTTTCAATTACTAGACAATATGACTTTTTAAATCATTTTTGTCAGCTGTCCTCTGACTCAGCACAATATGGCTGCCCTTCCACTGTACTAAACAAAACTGTGTTTAAAACACAAGGGAAAACACAGCTGTATAATAGTTTTGTTAAATTATCAATTTAATGAAAATCTAAGCGACATAAATCTACTCATACAGCAAAATTTCAATTATTAAATTGTCTGTGTTCAGTGTAATTAAACAAATTACTTCTCTACCAATGACATCTCCCCAGAGATTCAACAAGCCAATCAGTCCCACTTTAAATGGACAGATAGTAGTAATGGTCATATATAGCTATTATTGTCTAGTTCTCAAAAAAAAAAAAAAATACTGCAAACCATATTGTATCACCACATGTAATAAATAATGAGTGTGTAACGACATTGATGTGTGTCCTGTTTGTGCAGACTCCTGATCCGGAGTGCCTGTTTACCTTCCACGCCGGGCCGATCCGGGGCCTGGACGTGTCGAGGAAATCCCACCTGATGGCCACTACTGCTGCCGACTGTGAGTCACACATTTCCACGGCTGCACACATACCTTATGCAAACACACTGTAATGGGACTCTGTCTGCGTCTGCCCCTTGCTCTCCAGGTTCAGTCAAAGTTTTTGACTACCTAGCTAAAAGAGAACTAACCACCAGTCGCTTCAATCTGGGTGGAACTGCTGTCCGCTGGGCTCCACCTTTGGTGAGTCTGAATATATATCGTGCTACCGCACATGACGTATACTCACAGAGCACTGACCTGATGTTCGTCTTTAGGTCGACCAGAGTGGAGGTCTGTTGGTGACAGGCTTTGAGGATGGTGTGGTCCGGTTACTGGAGGTGTACAACCCTCAGAGGCTGCATGTGCTCAGTGGGCACTGCCGCAAAGGAGATGCCAGGCTGCGCCTCAAACAGGCCTTCAAACCCCATAATGCCCCAGTCACTGCTGTTGCTTATGAGCGAAATGGAGAGATCTTAGCAACAGGGGTAAGACCCTCTCCTGGAAATCTCACAGATTTGTCTATGACAGCCAAAGGACACAGCTGTTTGTCAAATGCGCGTTTACGTTTATGAGACACACTGTTGCGACTGTGCCTTTTTTCTTGCTATTGCCTTGCCCTCAGTCACATAATGTTATGAAACACTCATGGATTTCATTGGTTAAAGTCATTTCTGACACTAATAAATGCACAACGATTTCATAACCTACTTTTGATGATATCTAAATTGATTAATTTAATTTTTCTGGCTTCTCACCACTGTCTTCCCACCCAGAGCTCAGACAGCACTGTGTTTTTCTTCACGGTTGGAGAAAAATACAACCCCATTGGCTTTGTCCAGGTTCCCGGGCCGGTGCAGGCCCTGGAATGGTCGCCTCATTCCCACGTAAGTCTGGTCGCTGACCCACCTCTACTCAAATGTCTCTGATGGAACATTTTTTATTCAACCAATTCCTTCTTTATTTTACCCAGAGTGAATGCAGGCTGCTCATCCTGTGTCAGAATGGTCACGTGGTTGAGGTGCAGAGTCCTGACCCAGAGGCCCAGAGGCCGACCAAAACCTTCCAGCTGCCTGAACAGACCAGCAGATATTTCAGGTTCAGGAGCATCAAATCTCAAATTAAGGTCTGAGCTTGGTCTGCCTTCGCTTTAGTTTGTCGGGTTTTAATACCACACCATTTAATAGCTTTCATTGTAATTTTTGCATCATTATTGCTTCTTCTCTCCTCTTTACACTCGCACGCCATTCAAGTATTTTTCTCGCCTTCAATTCCTGGTGTCATAAAGTTGAGTTTTAAGGGATTGCTGCATGACAGCTAACTTCATATCAGTTTCAGACCATTTATGTGTTTTTGTGTACTTCAGAGAGAGGAGGAAATTGCAAGACGTCAAGCTGTAAAGGAGAAGAAGAAGAAAGAGAGAGAAGAGAGGATGAAAGAATCAATGCAGCTGGACACAGAGGAAGAGGAAGAAGAGGAGGAGGAAGAATTGCCTGCTCTCTACATCCCAAACCCTCCGAGTCCTCTCTACTGTGGCTTCTACTCCCAGCCTGGACAGTTCTGGCTCTCCATGGTACACACACACACACACACACACACACACACACACACACACACACACACACACACACACAGACATGATCATATTTTATTTATCATATTGATAAACACAATCATCAATGATAATTGGCCATGCTTATTTAAAAGACATTGTAAAACCTGAGATAGTGGAAAGAGGAACATGAAGAGAGCTGGAAGAGTAAAATAGTCTTACATACCTAGCTTGGAGTTTAGAAGAATAACTTAATGATGTTCCTCCTTGGTGTGTCAAAAGGCATTCTGGGGAAAACAGAACATGAGATGGTGAAGCTATATTAGGTAAGATGTATTTCTCCATTGTCTCTCCTTTGCAGGGAGGCTTCGACGCAGGTTATTTGTATCACTGTAAGTTCTCTGAGGAGCAGGACCAGGACCCAAAACAAAGACAGGATGAGCCCTTTGACTTTCTGCCTATTCAGAACGCGGAGAAGGACCCAATTTGCTCCATTACCTTCAGGTAAACTAGCAAATGACTGCATTCTGAATGACTGAATGAAACAAACGTTTTGTGCAGCTCTGCTGTGTTTCTTTTTTGCCTCTTTTTGGCCCACAGTTTTGGTACTTTACAGCACATTTACTGCCGAGTCCAGTCTCTTATCAACCCAGTTTTCAGCAGTGGCAGGCATCTATTTTCAGCAATTATAAACTTTGATAACCCACTGTACACTACCTGTCCACCACCAAACAGCAGGCAGACAAACAAAGTTAGTCAATAGATGGTGAAGAAAGTGGAACATTTAGCAGCTAAAAAGATAATTTGCATCCATCAAACAGGAGAGGGAATCAAGTTTTTGTGTCACCTAGTGGCCAAAAATTATTAAATGCAGCTTTAAAACTATCAGGAGTCATCACATGGAGTAAACTTTTTAAGAGGTAAAGTTTAGAATTGAAACTTTACCTGTTTTACTTTACCTGTTCTGCCGATCTGTCATGTTGGTGTTTCGTAGCTCCGACAGACAGCTGCTGTTCTGCGGCATGTACTCAGGTTGCATCAGGGTTTACCCCCTGCAGTCCGGTGACCACAGCCTCACCTCCATGCAGGCCTACTGGGCTCTCAGCGTCCACGACAACGAGTACGGGCACCTGTGGCACATTTGCTGTGGCCATGACGACCACTTTGTGCTGACGGCGGGAGATGACGGGAACATCTTCTCCTTCAGCCTGCTCCCTCCAGAGGAGCTACAGAAAGGCCTGCAGAAGAAAAGGGCCAAGGTTCCTTCACCCCGGGTCAGTCAACATTTTATCAACACTTTACTTTGCCTAGTGTTATGTCTGATTTATCATTGCACTCATTTTGGTCAGTTTAAAACCTAATGATCAAAATTCATACATCAGAACCAGAGTTATTGTTTACTCCACACAAAAAACAATGAAATAGAAATATCTTGTTTACGTGTTATTCTGATAACAGGTGGGTCTTGAGAATGAGGCGTTAGCGAAGGACATTGAGGACCCAGCAGCCTACAGGTGACTGTGAATAATCTGTTTAGGAATTACGTGTCTCTCTGACACTCTATTCTTGTCCTCTGGTGTGTCTTTCTGTGTCTCCATTTATGAAAATGACTTGTACATTAGAAAACAGGATTTTATTCTGTATTTTTTATTTAGATTTCTGACATTTAGCTACAAGAAAATCATGAAAGTTTTATGTCATCTAGCTTTCTCACCACTTACTCCCTCCAGTATAGAGACAGCTAAGCAGAAGCTGGAGAAGGACCGTCTGCGTCGGGAGGCCGATCTGAAGATTGCCGCGAAGCAGAAGAAGCTGGCTGAGCTCCAGAAGAAGTTCAAACAGCTGCTGAACAAGAACCAGAGTCTGCCGGAGCACGTTCGTCTGACACCTCAGGTACAGACACACAAACCTGGGCCACTCATAGTCATTTGGTTTGAGTAATTATGTATTTTTTGCAATTGGAGCTGCTGTATCTAGGGAAGTTTTAGAATAAAACTAAAAGACACACCCACAATTCAGCAAATCCTATTATGGCTCTGTTCAGTTGGCACAAATAGTATGCTGTCAAAGTTTAAAGATTATTGTACATAGAAACTGTGGGCCACAGCATTAAGATGGGAAAAACCTTATTGTTTTCGAATAACTCCAACAAATGACTCATCATCAGGATTTTAATCGCTTATTCAGAAATAATGAAAATTTGATGCAATAACCACCATTCACAAAATTTGTTCATACAATAAAATACAGTTATTTCAGTAACAAGGTTAGCCAAGAGTAATCAGGACACATTTATACACACTGTAGTAACCTGGTGTTTTAACCCACTAAATAAATTACCCAAAATAGGTCTAACATAAACAACAGAATCAAGTTGCAGTCAACAAATTATGATCCAACCTTTGGCAGCTAACTAAATTAAATAGAAAAAAGGCCTTGAAAATAGGAACTCCAAACCTATCAGAGAAACACAAAGAAAAACATCGATCATCACAGTCACCCCTCTCAGTAAGCAGCTAACTCAGCTACTTGCTACATAAATGTATGTCAATGCAATGTGTTTGTGTGTGTAGGAGCTGCAGCTTGACCACCGTTTCAGTGAGCAGACAGAGAGGGTGAAGGCCCAGCGAGTGAGGGAGGTCAGAAAGCTCATGGCCTGGGAGGAGGAGCGCTGCAGCATAGCACTCCGCAAAATTCAGGACTGGTACTGATGACACACACGCACACACGCGCGCACACATACACACACTGATTATGTATGAGTTTAAATGCTATACTTAACCGATGTTTGGTGTTGGTAGAGGTTCAGAGATGAAGTAAGCCAGCCTCCAGAATGAAACCCTCACCTGGATTTTTTCAGGTTCAGGGACTCTCTGGAAACCGTGGTCACTGTGGTCGCAATCAGGACCGACCACAGAGTCTACACCTACCGTCTTCCGGTGCTCACCGAGCTTTCAAACCAGCCTAGACATCAGAGCAGACCTGACAGTGATGCAGCTGCTGCACCAGAGCGCAGAAGATCCAGAGCCGAACCTGCAAATGACAGCAGCAAATTAGAAGGTAGGAAAGTGTCTGTATGTTCGTTTCACCTGCCAAAGACGTGTGACCACTCACCTGTGTGTATCCTCCAGAGGAGGAGGTGTTGCGCCAGCCGAAGGCTAGACCAGCTGGCGTAAAGCTCGGGAATCGGCAGGTTGAGAGGCTTCGAAGGGTTGCAGAGAAAGCAGAACAAGCTCGAGCCAAGATAGAGAAGAGGAAACAGGAGTGGGCCCAACTGTGAGTATCATCACCTGGGTCCACTGGGCTCGAAATAGGAGCCAGAGATGACATTCTTTGTTTTCTTTCATGCTCATCATGTTTCCTGTATTCTTTTAGAACCATTGTGATCCTGGTGTAAAACTGTGATGGATTGTTGGTGTCTCAGTTATGCAGAGAAGCCAAGTGAGAACTGCGAGGACCCACAGGATGTACAGGCCATACGTGAAGCCAAAGAGAACATCGGGGACTTGAAGCTGAAATCTGCCAAAGACTTCACGGTGCCCAAACACCTGAGGATGAACACTGAGAGGAAGAGAGCGCAGCTGATTGGCCTGGAGGAAAATGTACATGCAAACACACAGACACACACACATACAGATCTTAAAGGTCCCTTATTGTGCTCATTCTCATGTTCATATTTTTATTGAGTGTCTCCTAAAAAGGCTTTCAATTAACAATTTGATAATGTCACCATTACGAAAACCGTGACATTTAATAAACAAGACAACAAATTGTATAATATAATATAATATAATATAATATAATATAATATAATATAATATAATATAATATAATACAATATAATACAATATAATATAATATAATAATCCATAATGGAAATAAATGCTAGTTATGCAAAATATAGCATACATAGTATATAGCTGTACAAGGCAAGATTTTATGTTAAAATTATACTTGTCTCTTCCTCTTAAAAACTCAGAGAGCAAGAGAATTAAATTCAGTTGGTTGATTGATTAATTATTTGATTATATGATCAGAAATTGTATTGATTTTGATCAACATATGATTTATTGAGGACACACATCTCTGGTGTGAGGATTTCTTCTTGGTTCAGTTTTATGTCTGAAAAAATGAATATCTTCAGGTTTTGGTCAGACAGAACTAAAAACTAAATAAACTGGGGTCTGGATGGGCATTTCTCCCTTTTAAGAAAGTGAATAGAACAATTCATTAAATATATATATATCTATATATATATCTATATATATATATATATATATATATATATATATATATATATATATATATATATATATATATATACGTACACATATGTAATTATTTTATAGTTGCATGCATAGCAGATTCATATAGTAAGTCTATCTGCCCCTTTAGATCCGTGGGAAGCAGACAGAGATGAATGAACGGATCATGGCACTGCGGGACTCCAAAGTTCGCCTGGTGTCTCAGTTGCGAGCTCAGGCTCAGCAGGTTCAGAGGGTACAACGGCGTCTTGCAGCCCATCTCCGCCGCCCTCCACCTGTCCTGCCCAATATACTACCAGAGGAAATCCCAGAGAAGAGGTTGCACTACAGCAAAGCCACCCTGGAGCGATACCGGGTTCTAAGGGAAAAGAGGTACACTAACCTGGCTTTACTTTGATCCAAGTTCAGACACATACTAAAGTTGGGAGTTAAGTGATCATATGACTTAAACCCATCTAACACAGCTAAGCTCATAACAGAGCAAGAGCCTCAGATTGTTTTCAGTGTTTTTTTATTCTCTAACAGCCTCCAGACCATGGATCAAGAGGAGCAGGAGGGAGTTATGACTCTATTGGAGCAGCTTGAGAAACAGATGGAAGGAGAGGAAGGAAAAGAGGAGGAGAGAGGAGAGGAAGGGACTCCCAGCCTGTTAGCTTCATCTGTAGCCAGAGAAGAAGAAGAGATGGCTGTAGAGGAAGGAGCAGAGCTGAGCGACCTGGAGAAGGAACTCAAGACGGAGGAGGAAATCAGACTGCTGCACGCGCAGGACTGTCTGCTGGAGCAGGTCTGTTATTTTGCCCATGAAATGATGAATCTTTGATCAAAACATTTTAAATGTGTAATCGTAAAATCATATCCCCTGGAATCTACTGAGCTTTACAAAGAGATGTTAACACTCTAAGACTGTAAAATCTATGTGTGTTTTTTTTTTTCAAATTATCAGATGGAGACCTCATTGTGTGAGTTTGATGCAAAGCTCCGGCTGCTGCGTCATGAGAAGCTGCGTCTGGACTGGCAGCTGAAGCAGGCCGACCTCTGTCAGCTGACACTCTACCAGGAGCTGATGTTCCTCCAGGAGTTCGAGAGGACAGAGGAGAGCCTGCAGGAGAAGCTCAACGAACAACTTAAGGAGGAGAGTACCGTAAAGGTGGGAGACAGTTTTTCTAACTGTGGTATGAACCAAAGTGTTTACAATAGGTTTCAAAAGGTTTCAGTTCAATTCTGTGCAGGATGAAGATCAAAATGATATGAGAAATTGAGTAGTGGTAAGTAACTAAGCTTTTAACTCCACTGCGTTTGTCTGACAGCTGTTGCTACTAGTTTCAGATTAAGATCATGCTTAAAAACATATGATAAGCTTTCACATTGATGCATCAGTTTCAGCAATCTCATACTATGTGATAATATATCAGTCTCTATACTTCAACTGATGATAGTTTGAAAGGGATTTTGCATGCAGGACACCTGTAATTCAATATTTTGTGTTGTTTTTACTGCCACTGGAGAATTTGAGTTTGATATTAGTAGAGACAGAACGATTATAGTCTGAGGAAAAGTCTCACTTTCAGTTTCACACGTATAATACATTAATTTATTTCACTACAGTATGTATCAAAGCACATGTACAGTTTAATCAGAGGTTTAATTTGATTTTGTCTCCACAAAATGTAGCTGTTGTCTTTCAAAACAACAATACAAAATGATGAATAGTAATAAAGAATTTGAGATGTTGGACCTTTAATTGGATACTGTGAAGTATTTCAGCATAGAATAATCAGTTAATTGCTGTTTCCTGACCCAGAAGTAATATCGAAGTGGCTGACAGCAATGCTTGCTGCTCACGGAAACATCAGTCGGACTGTCTCATTTATCACTAGCTAAAACTTATGCCATCAGTCAGATCAAATCATTATTCACTTAACAATGAATTACAAAGCAATATAACAATATAACTGACAGTATAACATCATGTAATTCTTTCATTAAAATCTGTTTCTATAAGCGAAAGAGTTTTCAAGTGAACCATGGCGTGTGATTTTTAACCTGATTAACAGACCTGAGAGCAGGCCAGGGCACTGAGGGCATTTCTACACAGGTGGTGCCGAGACAGGTGAAGTCCTGTCATGGTTCTGTCGTTTGAGAATTGCGAGATTCCCTGATGTCTGTGTTCCCCCCAAGTCTTCCACTCACACCTGCACTGCATCTCCTTTTGTTAGCCTATATTTCAGGTGTTTCTCCAGCCTATGAGCTCCTTCCTTGATCCTAGTGCTGTTCCATTCAGTACCCTCACCTGTGCTGCTCCACGTCACTCTGCCCGCAGCTCATCCCCTCGTTAGTTTTGTTATTTGCTAAGTCCAATCCTTAGTTCGGTTTTCATCAAGTCATCTGTTGTGTGATCCCAGATAAACCTTCATTCACTGCACTTTCTGTCTGCCCTCTCCTGCATTTGGGTCCACCTCCTCTGCATTCATCGTTAAACGTCTTTTTCAGTCGTCTGTCTGTCTTGTGTGTGTTTGGAATTGCCATTTTTATCAATTCAGGTGTCACCACAGGCTGTGTATCGGCTCATGTTCCAGTCACACAGTATATTTGTAAATGCTAGCTGATGCATATAAAAATTGCTATATCCTTAGGCTATATCAAGATACTGAAAATCTGTGTGTTGGTCCTGCCAGAACACGGCTGAAGCTGCTGCTGTGTAGGCAGGATTACAATAATATGTGTGTATGTTAATGCAGGTGATTTCCTTCCTCAGATGGCTGTTAATAGATCCTCATGTACTTTGTTCGATCCTCCTCTCCCTCTTCTGACAGATTAAGCTGGAGGAGTGTAATGAAGAGCTGGAGCTGATGCAGGAAGAGATAGTCAAGCTGGAGAAGAGAAAGAAGACCCTGAATTCTGCTTTTGAGGCGTTGCTGGGTTTGGAGAACAAGTTTGAAGAGGAGCTGACCAAAATCTTCAAGAAGAAGATAAAACGTGTTAAGAAGAGCGAGCAAACAGAAAGTAAAGGTGGGGTGAAGGAACACAACTGTACAATGTACAATGGGTGATGCTGTCTGTGTGTGTCAGTTGTTTTCCCTGTGTCCTTCGTGAGCCGAATGTGTGTTTGCAGAAGGAGAGGAGGACAGTGATGGAGACTATGACTGGGATATTGGTGACCATCATGACAGCGATACAGATGAGGAAGAAGCTGCTCAGGACTGTGTTTGCCCTCAAGGTAAGTATTGTGGGAGAGAGAGGATTCAGATCTTTCACTTTTCACCGTGAAGTGGAAACTTTTAATTCTTAACTGTGTCGCCGTCAGGTACTACAGGATGTTTCAAAGCATTCAGCATAAAACCCTGAAAAACTGTCTTCAATGATCGATAGTGTACCTGCTGTGAAAAGATAAATTCATATTCGCAATTGGCATGATAGATGTGCTCCCACCTGTAGCTACTGTGTGTATTGTGTCACATTGTATTACATTTGCTCAACTGCAAGTATGAATCTGTGTGTGTGTGTGTATGTCTCAGGCTGTGACCGCGACCTATTTGAGGAAACACTGCAGATGCGTGAGCGTCGGCTGGAACTGGAGGAACTGCTGGCAGAGAAGAAGAAGAGCGCTGAAGCTCTTAAGACGGAGTGTGACACCCTCGCCAAGAAGGTCGTACTCCTCTTCTCTCTGTCTTCTCATTTCAACATTCATGTTTATGTTACCATGCGCTCATTTTGTACCACATCGTATTGTGTGTGTGTGTGTGTGTGTGTGTGGTGGGGGGCGGATTTCTTGGCTCTGCAGAAGAAATCTTTGAGGAGCAAGTGGAAGGAAGCCAGGGACAGCTTGGACAGAGATAAACAGCAAAAAATGAATGAACTGGATGTGGTGGTTCCTCTCAGACTGAACCAGGTAAGTCAGATATTTTGATGGTCAGGGATAGATCTTGATGTCATTAGGAATGTTTAAAAGTTCTTATGTGTAGCTTTCTGTCATTATATTTCACTGGGGTTGTTGCACGCAGTTTTCAGGTGTTTCAAGCCCAAAGAAAGCATAGACAAGTGAAAAAGAAGCTTAAATTGCAACCACACAACTCTATATTTATTTTTGAGCTGATCTCAGGCAAAACGAGCCCAGATTAAACAGAAACCAGAGCAGAGGAATGGTATCCTGTAATTGGTGCCAAATACCCAAAATCTCAAATAAAGGGGAATTATTTTTATACACTCAGAGCAACTCACAGAGCAACAACCTCAGCCTGTCAGTGGTTTTAGATATTTGCAGAGGTATGCGCTCTTCTGATTGCCATTCTAGTTCCGTCATTTTATAATCTCATGCAATTACTCTCTGTCCCTTTCTGTTCCTTCCACATCCCCACTTGTCTGCCAGATTGAGTTTGTCAGTAATGGCACGGTGCCATCTGACCTGAGCCCAGCGTTGTTGCTGGACAAGGCGGAACTGACCCGGCTACAGGAGCGCACCGAGCAGTTGAGCCTGGAGAGGAACGAGCAGAGAGATCTATACTGTCAGGCCCGCCAGCATCACGTCAAGCTCATTCATGACCGCAAGGATACGGAAGCTAAGATCCACAGTAAGCTCTGTGCAAGCCAGCACACCATCCTAACTTGTAAAAATCAGATGTCTTATGAGATGCAACAGATGAAAACAAATCCAGATGTTTGTCAGATAAAGTTTTTCTACTGAAAGGTTGCAAAGTAAACCTCTCCTACCGGTTGTTGGATCATTGACGGTGCCAGAATGTGACATTCTTAGGTATTGATCTGTGTGTTGGTGTGTGTCTGTATGTGTGCTGCTGCAGCTCTGGAGGAGCAGTGCAGCCAACTGATGATGAGGAAGTTTGGGAGGCTGGTGGATCTGGAGGCTCTGATGACCCTGTCGGGAAGCAGGACGCTGGAGGAGCTCAAGCAGGAGAAACTCCTCAGAGAAGCTGCATATGCCAAGGAAATCAAACAGTGGGATGTAGGCCTACCCTGTGTGTGTTTGTGTTTGTGTTTGCGTTTGTGCGACTTTGTGAGTGTACACACACTACGACAAGTGTTAGCCATCTGTACCGCTGCCTTGTTTTACTCTAATCTCAGACTCATTTTTTTAACATCTTTTTTTTTAACAAAAACAAATGTTTTTTTTTCTTAATGTGTGTTTGTGTGTCTGTTTGCGTGTGACATTCAGGCAAAGGTAGACGAGGCACGTCAGGCTCTGTTGGAGGTGACCAGGTGTAACACCGAGCGTCTCCTCAGCATGAAGAGCCTCTTGGACCAAAAGAAAGAACTGGAGAATAAACTCAACGCGAGGCAAAAGAAAAAGGTTCTTTCTGTTCATTTTATACAAAACATTAATCAAAGCTTGGATCCACAATGTCAGTTAGATATGATATAATTCATATGATATTACCCTACTTATTTTTAGGGCTGATTCACATCAGCAGCTAGTCTCAGCCTCTGTCAAAACAGAATTTCAGATACCTCCTGAACCTGCAGGGGGCGCCAAATGATTTTTTTGGACATGAGGTGGTAGACGAACTCCAAAACAAGCTGCTGTAACAGATGACGCAGTGCTCTGATATATCACCTAATTAAGTGGTTATTGCTAACATTTTAGCAAACACGTTTTGCATCCATTATCCATTTTCCTCATGAGCTAATGGCTAATTTGTCTGTCTGTTGACAGGTTTAGCAGTTATTCTAAGAGCTTGTTAATGTGCTTCAGCGGAAGTTTCTGCAGCACAGTACACAGACGTCTGTGACAGAATTTAAACAGAATTTCTGGTCATATCCTAAATATTACCCCTTTAACACTCATATACTGTCACATGGCCAATAAGTACAGAGGATTAATACAAAAAATAAATCACGCAAATGTCAGAAATGCTCCAACATGAGACTCTCACCTGTTAATATTTCCTGAATTCCAGATTACATGGATGTAAATAGACTATTCTGCAGTTTATTGTTTGGGTCACGGGTGTACCGAAAAATGAAGGTGCATACTGAACTGACCGTCCTGTACCAAATGACTCAAGAGAATGCGGTTTACTAAGAGTGTGGTTACACCTCTACTGATGAAGTGTCCTTCTGTTCTTAGACTTATACTTCAGTATCCCAAGGGGGAATTACTTTTCAAAGCATCGTACCCATCGGACATGCAACAGACTGATAACTGCATGCCGTCACAGCTGTCTGTTTGTGTGTGTGTCCAGGGCCAACAGTTCCGGGACAACAGGAGACGTGAGGACCAGGAGGAGATTCAGAGGCTTCAGCAGCAGGTGAAAATACAATCGCAGCAGGCCGAAGAGTTCAGGAGAGAGATCTATCACCTCTCCCTTAAAGGGGTCCACGTCCTGCCCCCCAACCAGGCCCAGAGGCCCCGGCTCACCCCTCTGCTCACCTCAGCACACTGCACCCACACAGCACCAGGTCGTCCTTCCCAACAGGTTAAAGCCCAACAGTCACCCAGCAAACAAGAAGCTAATTAACTGAGGACACACCAGAAAAAAACATACAGTTAGAGAGAGAACTCTGCTCAGTGACAGCACTTCCTTATAAATTATTGTTATTTTTATGATTCAATAAAATTGAGTGAATTTGCTTCAGTTTTTTGACTACTGTTTTCCTTCATTCAAAGGTATTTGTCTTAACTCAAAGCTTTCTACTGGTCTTTAAAATGTGAGTGATTTACATTTTTGACCCCCATGACATTTCTTCTCATGTCATCCTCAAGTAATTAATACTGTACTATTTTAAAATCGATCTTCAAAAGAAACAGGCAACAAAGAAAGGGATACTAAAAGTAGAGTATTGTGATAAAATCTTGGTGTCAGCTAATTGATCCTTACTAATATAACTATAATATCTTTGAATTTCAACAGTCTAACTGGTGGACAAAAGTTTATTTGTAGAATTCATAAAATTATTTTATAGAATGCCCCTTTTTAATTTATTAAGCAAGAATACAATGTTTTGAGCACAGGCTGCTCAAGTCTCAGGCTCTGAGTAGCAACTGTGAGACTGGACGTTGTTACTGGGAGGTGCAGTGGAGCAGATCAGGCTGCTCGGCTGCAGCTGCCAGAACAGGAGAGTGTTTGGAAACAATGAAAAGTCCTGGGCATTAGAGTGTTTGTCCAAAAGCAGTTACATCTCTGAAACTATCGCTCTCCTCCACAGAGTCCAGACCACATTCACCAAGCTGCTCTGCTGGACACTCAGAGCAGTCTTGTCCCAGGAAACAGCAATTATTAAAACATGTTTCCACAAATTAGATAAAGGTTGATTCACTATGATGAATGCTCACTGAGTAATTACTCCTAAACAAACATTTACACATACGAGACTGTAACCTTTGTTCTTGTGCATACTGCCCTATTTGTTCTATATTTGCACGTTTTCCATTACATGTCCATTATACAGGCATACCTGTATATTGATATATCTTCTTTTTTTAATCATAGCTGTTTATTTAGCCACACACACTTTGTCAATGTGTTCAGTGAAGTGTAGTCTGAACCGTTCTGATTCGTCAGCAGGGAGATGGATTTCCTCTGCAGTGCGCTTTAACATACAGTTTTTGTGTACATAGTGAATATGTAGTTGGATGATTCCTTGTAAATGGCAATTAAAAATATTAATCGAGTTTGTATTTTTTAATTCATTGATTAATAAACTAATTTCTAAACCAATTACTGAATGCCTATGTTTATGATACATTTAGTTACTGATTAACTATTATGTTTAGTTCCCATTTCTGTGACTCTTGTGGTCCTCCGTATTTTCACTCATGTAACTAGACAGTTTTCGTTCTTGTATTTCTGCCAAACTTTGATTTCTGACTAGTTTTGATTATTCAAATTGGGCATCAATCATCACCGTCACACTGAATGACACTTTAGTGAAGTCAAATACTCTGAAACACATGAGAGCCAGAATGTGGTCTGCATTCCTCTAAGACCACCCTTAAATATGCAAAGGCAACACGCCAAAGAATTAATAATAACCTTTTATTAAATATCTTTTACTTTTACCCACGACAGCAGAACAGAGTGAACCAAAGAACAATCGGTGGGATTAAACGTTGCAACAGGTGTTAAACAGCAGGCGCCCACACATTCTTTACATTCAAATACCCAAACATACAGTATCTACATTTTAATAAGTCCAAAGGCACATTCTGTTTGTCACTCACAGCTCAGTTGGCTCTGATTCAGAGTGATTAGAACAGGGGAGGAAGGCTCTTCATTCATCCAGCTGGAGCTTTTGTTTGTTTCACTCCATTTTCCATAAACCGCTTCAGATTCAGCATCAGCCTCCCTCACATCCATCATGGGTGGCTGCAGCAGCCTCCAACCACATCAGGCAGCATAAAGTGTCAGTCCCACTTTTAAGAGACCAAATGATTGGTCGTTTAATACACAAAATAATGGGCCAATTATTTGTTGATGACAGTTATATGGTAGTTGCAGCTGGAGGAGAACTTTTCCTAAAAATAACACATTTAGAAAAAAAACATTATTTAATAGGAAATGTCGACTGGTCACATGTAATGAAGGCTTTGACAATACAAACTGTTTTTTGATCCTCCACGTTACGAACATATGAACACTTAAGATACACGAAAGGTAAATATCCAGCTTTTCCTGGAAGCTGAGAGAAAAATAAAGACGCTGAAACAAGCAAAACAGGAGGTCCCTTCACCCTTTTCAACGGAAAAACAGCTGGTCTCCAGACTGTCCCCCCTCCACCGTCCGTGTCCTCCCGGCTCACAGGGCCGCCAGCTCCTGCTGCAGCCTCTCCTTCTCCCGCTGCAGCTCCACGACGCTCTGCTTGTTCTGCTCCAGCCGGTCCTCCAGCCACTGCAGCAGCGGCCCGCTCACCGCCGACATCTGGCTGCACAGGTTCTTGGTGAACACCGAGCCGTTGTGGATCTTGGTGACGGGGTCCAGGTGCGCCAGGCTGTGGATCTTGCGGTAGGTGTCCTGCTCCTCCTGGCACAGGATCCGCGGCAGCTCCACGGCGGACTCCAGGCACACCTTACCGATGGCTTCGCGGGGCACGACGTGGATGGGGATCTCCACCCGCTCGTACTCGGAGCCCTTCTGCACCTGCACGGACTGAAAGCAGGTGTACAGCACGCGGCCCGTCTTCGTGTTCTTGTCCTCGATGAAGCAGGAGAAAATGAGGCCCACGAAGCACTGGTCCAGCATCTGGTACATGGCCTGGGTCCTCACGTCGACGTGGGAGGGCCACACGGTGATGTGCGGGTGGGAGTGGTACCAGCCGACCACCCGCATGGGTCTGCCGGTGATGTCGGCCAGCCTCTCCGCCTCCGTGGAGGCCGCCGACAGCTGCTCCGGGGAGATCTCCACCCGGTCCTTCCTCTTGTCCGAGCGGCGGAGGATGATGACGGAGTGGATGTGGACGATTCGGGTGGTTTCCACCTCTCCGATACACAACCCCATCACCTCCTCTTTCTCCGTGCTCAACGCGTGATTCATACACACCAGGAAGGCGTCTGACTCCAGGTGCACCGCGCTCACCGCCATGTTTTCGGTGATATTAGGTTCCCTGTTCGGTGAGAGGACGAAAACATAAACAGAGGCAGAAGCGGCGTTTCACTTCCGTGTTGCGACGTGCGTCACCGACACATTCCGTGCTGGTGGTGGGACCCTGACACTCACCAAAGGTTCCGCTTTTTTTTTTTTTTCTTTTTTTCGGGTGTCAATCTATGTGACCAGATGATTGTCTGTCTACTGTGTCATGTTTATTTCAACACGTTTATCACCATCATTCAAACCATCATGATAAATGCATCATTAAAGGACAAAAAAAAAGGACTCCACTGATGATACATGAGTGTTAGTGTGTTGGAGCACAGGTGCTGTATGTGTCTGACAGAATTCTGATTTCAGTTCAGTTTCAGTTGTTTTACAGTGTTCATGGTGTAAGCGAGCATCAAAATCAAGAGAGCCAAATTGACAATATCAAGTTTATTTGCGCTCTTTTCCATGATAATTGTAAACATTGATCATAAAACGGGTATGTAAAAACAAAATCACAAACGTCTGAATTTGATATAAAATGAAAGTGCTAATGTTCACATGAAGTAAAGGATCATTATAGGATGGGTAGTTGAACACATTATGTTAGTAAAAGCAGTTTTTAATCACTGTTAAATTGTAAACAAAGTTACACATACAGAAAATGGTGGAATAATTGCACTATACATCGGGTTTACTTTTTACAATACGGAACAAGAGAAATCATTAGTGTGAGGAACAACGACAACTCTGAGCTGTCATTGATGGAGTATAGTGCAAATCTTGGCATAAATCACATTTGTACTCTCATTGTGTAAATACAACCACGGATTGTTGAATGAATCGCTGGTTTTCTTCCTCATAATTAAGATGTCCTGGAACAAAAAATTATAGACAAAATGTAATATAAGAAAACATGGCAGCAACAACACTCTTGGCAGCATTTTGGCTTTCCAAGGGAGGACATACAGCCGCAGAAATTATTGCAAAACGCCCCTGAAGTACCTCATGAGTCAAAACCACGATATTGTGTTTAGATAATGGCAATACAATGCTGGCATACAGTTCCTTGAATCAAATGACACAAAAAGTTAAAGGATCAGATCCATCAAAAGGAAGAAGTCTGTACTTGTTCTTCAGGCAAATTGCTGAACTAAAAGGCAAAGTCAAGTCTCTGAGAGGCCCTCGACTCACAGCCTCTACGATCTACTCCAGCTTACAGACCTCAGCTGTAGATCCACTACCATATGAACCAAAAACACCCAGTCCATGATAGAGCGGTTGGGTGAAGGTGGTCTGGACTCTGTGGAGGAGAGTCATGGTGTCAGAGACGCTGTAGAAGGACAGAATACCTGCATGATGATCCAGGTACACTCCTATCTTGGAGGACTGAGGGCCTGAGATAAAAGTGCTGATACTGTTATGTCTGAACGCATAAGTGTTGCTGAAACACTCTAATGTCCAAGACTTGTCATCATTTCCAAACCCACTTTCATATCCTGCTCTGCTGACGTCCTTGTACATGACCGCTACTGAAACCTCATTTGCTCTCCTCTCCACCTCCCAGTACTGACGTCCACTCAGACTCTCTCTGTTCAGGACCTGAAACATGTCGGTGAATCTGTCTGGGTGTTGAGGATATAACTGCTTTTCGCTCGCCACTGTTGCTTTTCTGTTCCCATCAGATAATAACAGCCGTGTGTGTGCTGTGTTTGGATCCAGTGTGATTTGACATGAATACTGTAAGAATTCAGCTCTGCTCTTTGGCTCTGCTTGTGGCAGGAAAACATCCACTCTAGCTTCTGTAAGTAAGATCTTGGTCCATAAGTCACTCAGAATGTCCTGTAGTTTATCTCTGACCTCTGACACAGCTGCTGTCGCATCCTCAAAGTACTGCAGAGGGTGGATGTTGATGCTGGGTGAGTCTGTAGGTTCACTGATTTGAGACAGTGAGGGGTAGTTGTTTAGGAACTGGATGTGGTCCTCGATGTGTGAGAGCTGCTCCAACTCAGCGTCTTTCCTCCTCAGCTCAGTGATCTCCTGCTGCAGCTTTTCCTGAAGCTCTTTGGCCGGACTGACTTCATTTTTCTGCTTTGATCTGATCTGCTGCTTCACATCGGAGCTTCTATTCTTGATAA